>NC_143023.1:19675000-19760000 GCF_057628025.1 Oncorhynchus mykiss
AAGACAAGTGGTAAAGAGAGAGGAAAATGTGCAGGCAGAAGTAGACATGGTGAAAGAAAAGACTGCTTGTTGAGGGAGATATGAAGAGTACAATGTCGATTTTTCTTTTGAGTGACAGACGGTGAGAGAGACTGATAGAAGCTGCAGTCTGACCTCAATGTTGCCTCCCACTCTGGCCAACAGGGGGGGCAGTGGTTTGTCCCTTTCGTTCCTCAGCCCCTTGCGGCTTGGCCTGCGGGTGTTGGCTGGTTGGATGGAGAAACACAGGTCATGTCATGTTAGTCTCACACACACACTTTAGTCGTGGCCAAATGTTTTGAGAATGACACAAATATAAATTTTTACAAAGTCTGCTGCCTCAGTGTTTTTAGTTAGATATTTTTGTCAAATGTTATTATGGAATACTGAAGTATAATTACAAGCATTTCATACGTGTCAAAGGCTTTTATTGACAATTACATGAAGTTGATGCAAAGAGTCAATATTTGCAGTGTTGAACCTTCTTTTTCAAGACCTCTGCAATCTGCCCTGGCATGTTGTCAATTAACTTCTGGGCCCCATCCTGACTGGTGGCAGCCCATTCTTGCATAATCAATGCTTGGAGTTTGTCAGAATTTGTGGGTTTTTGTTTGTCCACCCACCTCTTGAGGATTGACCACAAGTTCTCAATGGGATTAAGGTCTGGGGAGTTTCCTGGCCATGGACCCAAAATGTTGATGTTTTGTTCCCCGAGCCACTTAGTTATCACTTTTGCCTTATGGCAAGGTGCTCCATCATGCTGGAAAAGGCATTGCTCATCACCAAACTGTTCCTGGGCGGTTGTGAGAAGTTGCTCTCAGAGGATGTGTTGGTACCATTCTTTATTCATGGCTGTGTTCTTAGGCAAAATTGTGATTGAGCCCACTCCCTTGGCAGAGAAGCAACCCCACACATGAAATGTCTCAGGATGCTTTACTGTTGTCATGACACAGGACTGATGGTAGAGCTCACCTTGTCTTCTCCGTACTAGCTTTTTTCCGGATGCCCCAAACAATCGGAAAGGGGATTCATCAGAGAAAATGACTTTACCCGTCTGTCCCTGATGTTTGTCCTGGAGAGAAGTGGCTTCTTTGCTGGCCTTCTTGACACCAGGCCATCCTCCAAAGGTCTTCGCTTCACTGTGCGTGCAGATGCACACACACCTGCCTGCTGCCATTCCTGAGCAAGCTCTGTACTGGTGGTGCCCCGGTCCCGCAGCTGAATCAACTTTAGGAGACGGTCCTGGCGCTTGCTGGACTTTCTTGGGCGCCCTGAAGCCTTCTTCACAACAATTGAACCGCTCTCCTTGAAGTTCTTGATGATCCAATAAATAGTTGATTTAGATCCAATCTTACTGGCAGCAATATCCTTGCCCATGAAGCCCTTTCTGTGCAAAGCAATGATGACGGCACATGTTTCCTTGCAGGTAACCATGGTTGACAGAGGAAGAACAATGATTCCAAGCACCACCTTCCTTTTGAAGCTTCCAGTCTGTTATTCGAATTCAATCAGCATGACAGAGTGATCTCCAGCCTTGTCCTCGTCAACACTCAGACCTGTGTTAACGAGAGAATCACTGACATGATGTCAGCTGGTCCTTTTGTGGCAGGGCTGAAATACTTATTTTCCACCATAATTTGCAAATAAATTAATTAAAAATCCTACAATGTGATTTTCTGGATTTTTTTTCTCATTTTGTCTGTCATAGTTGAAGTGTACCTATGATGAAAATTACAGGCCTCTCTTTTTAAAAGTGGGAGAACTTGCACAATTGGTGGCTGACTAAATACTTTTTTGCCCCACTGTATGTCCTGGATGATTTTTGTGTGAATTTCATCAATGGAAATGAAAAGGTATTCTACACCAGACTTTTTACCTGCTTCCCTTCCATTTCAAAACACTTGTAGTTTAACCAAATGTCATGTTGACCACAATCATATATTAACTTAACAATGATTGGATATCCATAAACTCAAAGAATGGATGTCATCACAAGTACATTCAACTGTTTCTTCAAATTTTATGTATGAGCACCACACTATAAACCTCAAAATAAGAATTTGAACAGATCCTGAAAAAGAACATGGATGATTCACTGTACAGAATTGATATATTCTGACCATGTTGCTGCCCTGTCTTACAAGTCGATGCAGGAGTTAGTCTGTTTCTGTATAATCTGTAGGGGCCGTTTGAAAGACGTTAGCATGGGACACAGCTTCGTAACACTCCAGGTAGAACTGACCTTAACCACAGATCTATAATCAGATTATTCTATCCCCAATCCTAAATGAACCATTAGGGGGATGAACAAATATCTAACCCTGTATCAGTAGTTGGGGCTTACCGGCCCTTCTAACTTCCGTCGGCCATTAAGTATTCGTTTGTGCTTCTGCTTACTTAGACTTGTAGTGTGGAATAGTTTCGTACTATTATAATTTAATTGGCCTGATATAACTGGCTAACAGAATCAGTTGCTCTCTCTCGCGCTCATTCTCACACACAAATGATTACACTCTTTCACTTTCTGTCATTTGCAGGAAAACACACAAGCAAACACTAATTCGAACTGGCACATACAGAGATTAATTTATTTGCAGACACAAACACACACTCATTCAGTGCATTTGGAAATGTTACCATTAATTTTTGTTGCAAAGCATTATCATCATTTTGTGGAAACGTCATTTTGCAACAGTACCTCTTCAACCTCAGGAGGATGAAAAAATGTGGCTTTTCACCGAAAACCCCCACAGTTGACAGTGCATGCCAGAGCAAAAACCAAGACATGAGGTCGAAGGAATTGTCCGTAGAGCTCCGAGACAGGATTGTGTCGAGCCACAGATCTGGGGAAGAATACCAAAACATTTCTGCAGCATTGAAGGTCCCCAAGAACACAGTGGCCTCCATCATTCTTAAATTGAAGAAGTTTGGAAGCACCAAGACTCTTCCTAGAGCTGGCCGCCCGGCCAAACTGAGCAAGAACCCGATGGTCACTCTGACAGATCTCCAGAGTTCCTCTGTGGAGATAGGAGAACCTTTCAGAAGGTCAACCATATATCTGCAGCACTCCACCTATTTATTGCCTTACCTCCTCACGCCATTAGCACACACTGTATATAGACTTTATTTTTCTCTATTGTGTTATTGACTGTAAACGTGTTTATTCCACGTGTAACTCTGTGTTGTTGTATGTGTCGAACTGCTTTGCTTTATCTTGGCCAGGTCGCAGTTGTAAATGAGAACTTGTTCTCAACTAGCCTACCTGGTTAAATAAAGTAAATATATAAAAAATAAATAAAAAATTAGGCAGACCAAGATTCTCTGGTCTGATGAAACCAAGATTAAACTCTTTGGCCTGAATGCCAAGCGTCACATCTGGAAGAAACCAGGTCCGCTCATCATCTGGCTAATACCATCCCTACGGTAAAGCATGGTGGTGCAACATCATGTCGTGGGGATGTTTGTCAGCGGCAGGGACTGAGAGACTAGTCAGGATCGAGGGAAAGATCAACAGAGCAAAGGACAGAGATCCTTGATGAAAACCTGCTCCAGAGCACTCAGGACCCCAGACCTTCCAACAGGACAACAACACGAAGCACACAGCCAAGACAATGCAGGAGTGGCTTCAGGACAAGTCTCTGAATGTCCTTGAGTGGCACCGCCAGAGTCCAGACATGAACCTGATCAAACATCTCTGGAGAGACCTGAAAATAGCTGAGCAGCGATACTCCCCATCCAACCTGACAGAGCTTGAGAGGATCTGCAGAGAAGAATGGGAGAAACTCCCCAAATACAGGTGCGCCAAACCTGGAGCGTCATCGAGGCTGTAATCGCTGCCAAAGGTGCTTCAACAAAGTACTGAGCAAAGGTTTGAATACTTATGTAAATGTGATATTTCAGTTTTTTTTTATTTCATAAATAATTCTGCAAAAATTTCTAAAAAACTGTTTTTGCTTTGTCAATATGGGTTATTGTGTGTAGATTGATGAGGGGGGGAAACAATTTTAATCCATTTTAGAATAAGGCTGTAAGGTAACAAAATGTGAAGGGGTCTGAATACTTTCCAAATCCAAATCATCTCCAATCAAGTTGTAAAAACATCTCAAGGATGATCAATGGAAACAGGATGCACCTGAGCTCAATTTTGAGTCTCATAGCAAAGGGTCTGAATACTTATGTAAATAATGTATTTCTGCAAAAATGTTGTTTTTTAAAAAACTGTTTTAAATTTGTCATTATGGGGTATTGAGTGTAGATTGATGAGCAAAATTTTTTATTTAATCCATTTTAGAATTAGGCTGTAACATAACAAATGTTGGAAAAGGTGAAGGGGTCTGAATACTTTCCGAATGCAATGTATTCAATTTGAATTCATGACAATAGTGTTTGTTACCTTCTGATCGCTCATCAAAGTCCTCATCTCCCTCCTCTGAGGCCACAGAGTAATCTGAGTTGTTGTCAGACTGATCCTCCTGCCAATCTGCTTATAGAATGGAGAGAGAGGTACGGTGAAGAGACAGGATTAGCCAATCAGAGTTTTAGGACACAGACCACTCTGTTTTCAGGGGAGAAGGAAGAAAGAGTGAACAACAGATACAATCACAGACATATATTCACTTCAACCAACTTCACAAGAGAACTAAACTTGTCAATACCAAAGTCATTAACACGGTTGGGGTCACTTTATTGTCAATGGGAAATTGTCAAACATGAATTGAATTTCAATTCACTTCCTGAATTGGAATTGACCCCAATCTTGTTAGAGACAGATAGGAGAGAGTACTGAGACAGTAGGAAGGAAACATCATGCCCCCCATGCTTAATCCTAGAATATTACTAGAAACACCTCAAAAACACAGAGGACAGAGATGGGACATAGACAAACATGTAGTACGAACACAAACCATTAACACACACACACACACACTCCAATATAACACAAAATATACACACTCTTATCCCACACACCCTACCTACCACACACATAAACACACGTCTACATCCACACACACACACACACACACGCTCCAATATAACACAAAATATACACACTCTTATCCCACACACCCTACCTACCACACACATAAACACACGTCCACATCCACACACACAGAGTAGGTAAAAAAGGTTGCATTGTGCAGCGCTGTTCTGTACCCCGTCTACTACCTCGTTCCTCCTGAGAGCCGTCGTTGTAGTTCACAGGCTTGCGGGTCCTCTTGCCCTTTCCCAGGTTACGGGCCAGGTCCTCCTGCTGCTGCTCATAGTGGTGTCTCAGCAGTTTCTCCCAGTAGTCTGGGTCTACTGACTCCTCCTGTTTAATCACCTCACGCTGCACCTCCTCCTCCTGGACACACACACACAGGTTAGCAATGATGGAAGAACTCGTATACTAACACACCCACACAGCTTAGCCTAGATGGAAGAACTCGTATACTAACACACACACACACACACACACACACACACACACACACACACACACACACACACACACACACACACACACACACACACACACACACACACACAGGTTAGCCTAGATGGAAGAACTCGGATACTAACACACCCACACAGGTTAGCAATGATGGAAGAACTCATATACTAACTAACACACACACACAGGTTAGCCTAGATGGAAGAACTCGTATACTAACACACCCACGAAGGTTAGCAATGATGGAAGAACTCATATACTAACTAACACACACACACAGGTTAGCAATGATGGAAGAACTCGTATACTAACACACCCACGAAGGTTAGCAATGATGGAAGAACTCGTATACTAACTAACACACACACACAGCTTAGCCTAGATGGAAGAACTCGTATACTAACACACCCACGAAGGTTAGCAATGATGGAAGAACACGTATACTAACACACCCACGAAGGTTAGCAATGATGGAAGAACTTGTATACTAACACACCCACACAGGTTAGCAATGATGGAAGAACTCGTATACTACCCACAGGTTAGCAATGATGGAAGAACTCGTATGCTAACACACAGGTTAGCAATGATGGAAGAACTCGTATACTAACACATCCACACAGGTTAGCAATGATGGAAGAACTCGGATACTAACACACCCACGAAGGTTAGCAATGATGGAAGAACTCATATACTAACACACACACAGGTTAGCAATGATGGAAGAACTCATATACTAACACACACACACAGGTTAGCAATGATGGAAGAACTCATATACTAACACACCCACAGGTTAGCAATGATGGAAAAACTCATATACTAACACACACACAGGTTAGCAATGATGGAAGAACTCATATACTAACACACCCACAGGTTAGCAATGATGGAAAAACTCATATACTAACACACACACACAGGTTAGCAATGATGGAAGAACTTGTACACACACACACACACACACACACACACACACACACGATGGAAGAACTTGTACACAAACACATTCAAGTGTAATAACACAGACTCAGAAGTATGGTCATCTCTCCTGTTCATCACCTTCCACAGTATCTCTCTCACACAGACACACACACACACACACACACACACACACACACACACACACACACACACACACACACACCTCCTCCTCCTCGTCCTTGACGACGTATTGGGCCACTTTGAAGGAGCTGAGGTACTCGTTCATGCTCTGGATCTCTGTGTCCTCAGTGGACTCTGACTCCTGGTTCCTGTCCAGCAGTCTGTCTATGGCCTTGTCATCATAATGGATGACCTGGCTGTCATCCTCCTTGTTGTCCCCTGAGACGGAAAGTCACAAGGAAAGAGAGTGGCATACAATGAAAAAGTGTGTAAGAAAGACTGGAGAGGCCACACACCTAGTTTCCAGGTTGTTAGTTTGAAGGAAAACCAGCGGGCATTACGGCCCCCGACAACGGGAATGACTACCTGTTTGGAGTGGACTGACCTAGTTATGGTTATTAGTTAATGACTCACCCTCTCCCAGCTCGTCCTTGAACAGCTCCTCTGTTCCAAACTTGAGGATGTCATCCAGCTCCTGTTTAGACATGGAACCTGTCTTACTGCCCAGCCCAGGACGCACCACCAGGTGGGTCAACATCATCTTTTTCTTAGCCACCTGGAGGAGAGGATGAGAGGAGAATTAGTGTCTGTCTTTTACCTACCACTCTGTATGAGTCTGGTAGGCCTTGGTATACTGGGTTTACCTGAGTGATCCGCTCTTCCACAGACGCCTTGGTAACGAAGCGATAGATCATAACCTTCTTATTCTGACCAATCCTGTGAGCTCTGCTGAATGCCTGAGAGAGAGGGGAAGAGATTGGAAGAGGAGAGGTGAGCAGGAGGTGTGCTTCAAGTGTGTGTGTGTGTGTGTGTGTGTGTGTGTGTGTGTGTGTACCTGGATGTCATTGTGGGGGTTCCAGTCGGAGTCGTAGATGACGACGGTATCGGCGGTTGCCAGATTGATGCCCAAACCTCCCGCTCTGGTAGAGAGCAGGAAGGCAAACTGAGGGGCGCCAGGAGCTGAGGAGAGAGAGAGAGAGAGAGGAGAAGGGAGAGAGAGAGAGAGGAGAAGGGAGAGAGAGAGAGAGGAGAAGGGAGAGAAAGAGAGAGGAGAAGGGAGAGAGAGAGAGAGGAGAAGGGAGAGAAAGAGAGAGGAGAAGGGAGAGAGAGAGAGAGAGGAGAAGGGAGAGAGAGAGAGAGAGGAGAAGGGAGAGAGAGAGAGAGAGAGAAGGGAGAGAGAGAGGGGAGAAGGGAGAGAGAGAGAGAGGAGAAGGGAGAGAGAGAGAGGAGAAGGGAGAGAGAGAGAGAGGAGAAGGGAGAGAGAGAGAGAGAGGAGAAGGGAGAGAGAGAGAGAGAGAGAAGGGAGAGAGAGAGAGAGGAGAAGGGAGACAAAGAGGGAGGGAGGGGACAAAAGACAAATAGATACTTCCATTTCATATTTTTTCCCAGTACTGTTCCAATTGTGCTGTCGTTAGTGTATCCATGAACCCATGTGTGTGTGTCTCACCGTTGAAGCGGTCGATGGCCTCCTGTCTCATGCCCCCCGTTACACCTCCATCAATCCTCTCGTACTTATAACCCTCGTTCTCCAGGAAGTCCTCCAGCAGGTCCAACATCTTAGTCATCTACCAGGAGACAGAGACAGAGACAGTTAGTGTGTGTGTGTGTGTGTGTGTGTGTGTGTGTGTGTGTGTGTGTGTGTGCGTGCGTACCTGAGAGAAGACGAGCACCCTATGTCCTCCCTCCTTGAGTTTAACCATCATCTTTTGCAGCAGAGTCAGTTTCCCAGAAGCCCTTGTGAGAGCACTGCCCTCGTACATTCCGTTTGGAATCTTTGGCGCCTCCTGCAGGAGATCAATCAATCAAACATCAGTCCTTTACTTAATTAAAGCTCATCATCAAGCAGACTGCATCCAGATCAAAAGCATCTTAACACATTCTGTTTAGTCTGTTAGGTTAAGTTTTGGAAATATAACAAACAAAATCATATACATTCAATACAATATTTACTCGTATACAAACACAGAGATTGATGCCCTCCTTCAAGCACCGAATCAATGGTATGGCCCATGTCTCAGAGAATGGGTTGAGATCGTACCATTGCGGCTCCGGGAAAGAGGTAGGGGTGGTTGCAACACTTCTTGAGGTCCATGACCACGTTGAGCAGGGACACTTGGTTTCCTCCTCCGCGGGTGTTCAGGGCGTCAAAGTTACGCGTCAAGATGAACTTGTAGTACTTCCTGCATCACACAATTAAATTAATACCCGAAAACAAGAAATAGAAGCCAACATGAGACTTCTGCAACACTACAATACTGACATTCAATCCTCTATTTCCTTATTCCCTATACTTCTCCGCTCATTAGCATGTGCTAGCACTGATTGTACTGCACTGTTGAGGGAGATAGCAAGTAAGCATTTCGCGTGACGAATCCAATTTGATTTGATTGCTAGCACCATCCTCCCCACCCACCCTCCCTTTCTCATCACTTACTTCTGCATGGGGCTGAGCTCCACTCGTAGGATGAGCTCTGTCTTGGAGGGCATGTGTTTGAAGACGTCGGCCTTCAGTCTCCTGAGCATGTGTGGTCCCAGCATGTCATGCAACTTCTTGATCTGGTCTTCTTTGGCGATGTCAGCAAACTCTTCCAGGAACCCCTCTAGGTTACTGCAGAGCAGAGAGGGAGAGAAAGAGGGTGGGGGGGGGCTTTTGTTATTGTTTTGGTTACTGGATTTGTTCAAAAAGAAACATCAGGACTACAAAACACCCACAGTAGTGTAGGCATACTGACTTGAATCTCACTGGGGTGAGGAAGTTGAGCAGGTGGAAGAGTTCCTCCAGGTTGTTCTGTAGAGGTGTACCAGTCAGCAGCAGCTTGTGCTGGAGAGGGTAGTTATTCAGAATCCTAAAGAACTACGCAGAGAGAGAGATAGAGACAGCGTTTTATACTTCCGCTGTCCTCTTCACAAAACAGGGTGATCTCTCATCTTTGACAGGTTATAACCATAACTATACTAATAAACGCTGTATTTAGTATGCAAGGATATGTCATATTATAATGGTTATGGTACTGGTTATAAAAATAATGGTTATGGTACTGGTTATTGACTATAATGGTCATGGTACTGGTTATGACTATAATGGTTATGGTACTGGTTATTGACTATAATGGTTATGGTACTGGTTATTGACTATAATGGTTATGGTACTGGTTATTGACTATAATGGTTATGGTACTGGTTATGGTACTGGTTATGACTATAATGGTTATGGTACTGGTTATGACTATAATGGTCATGGTACTGGTTATGACTATAATGGTTATGGTACTGGTTATGACATTAATGGTTATGGTACTGGTTATGACTATAATGGTCATGGTACTGGTTATGACTATAATGGTTATGGTACTGGTTATGACTATAATGGTCATGGTACTGGTTATTGACTATAATGGTTATGGTACTGGTTATTGACTATAATGGTTATGGTACTGGTTATTGACTATAATGGTTATGGTACTGGTTATTGACTATAATGGTTATGGTACTGGTTATGACTATAATGGTTATGGTACTGGTTATTGACTATAATGGTTATGGTACTGGTTATGACTATAATGGTCATGGTACTGGTTATTGACTATAATGGTTATGGTACTGGTTATGACTATAATGGTTATGGTACTGGTTATGACTATAATGGTCATGGTACTGGTTATTGACTATAATGGTTATGGTACTGGTTATGACTATAATGGTTATGGTACTGGTTATTGACTATAATGGTTATGGTACTGGTTATGACTATAATGGTTATGGTACTGGTTATTGACTATAATGGTTATGGTACTGGTTATGACTATAATGGTCATGGTACTGGTTATTGACTATAATGGTTATGGTACTGGTTATGACTATAATGGTTATGGTACTGGTTATGACTATAATGGTCATGGTACTGGTTATGACTAGAATGGTTATGGTACTGGTTATTGACTATAATGGTCATGGTACTGGTTATTGACTATAATGGTCATGGTACTGGTTATGACTATAATGGTCATGGTACTGGCTATTGACTATAATGGTTATGGTACTGGTTATGACTATAATGGTTATGGTACTGGTTATGACTATAATGGTCATGGTACTGGTTATTGAATATAATGGTTATGGTACTGGTTATGAATATAATGGTCATGGTACTGGTTATGAATATAATGGTTACGGTACTGGTTATTGACTATAATGGTTATGGTACTGGTTATGACTATAATGGTCATGGTACTGGTTATTGAATATAATGGTTATGGTACTGGTTATGACTATAGTGGTTATGGTACTGGTTATGTCTCTAATGGTTATGGTACTGGTTATGACTATAATGGTTATGGTACTGGTTATGACTATAATGGTCATGGTACTGGTTATTGACTATAATGGTTATGGTACTGGTTATGAATATAATGGTCATGGTACTGGTTATGACTGTAATGGTTATGGTACTGGTTATGACTATAATGGTCATGGTACTGGTTATTGACTATAATGGTTATGGTACTGGTTATGACTATAATGGTCATGGTACTGGTTATTGAATATAATGGTTATGGTACTGGTTATGACTATAGTGGTTATGGTACTGGTTATGTCTCTAATGGTTATGGTACTGGTTATGACTATAATGGTTATGGTACTGGTTATGACTATAATGGTCATGGTACTGGTTATTGACTATAATGGTTATGGTACTGGTTATGAATATAATGGTCATGGTACTGGTTATGAATATAATGGTTATGGTACTGGTTATTAACTATAATGGTTATGGTACTGGTTATGACTATAATGGTCATGGTACTGGTTATTGAATATAATGGTTATGGTACTGGTTATGACTATAATGGTTATGGTACTGGTTATGGTACTGGTTATGACTATAATGGTCATGGTACTGGTTATTGACTATAATGGTTATGGTACTGGTTATGACTATAATGGTTATGGTACTGGTTATGACTATAATGGTCATGGTACTGGTTATTGAATATAATGGTTATGGTACTGGTTATGACTATAGTGGTTATGGTACTGGTTATGTCTCTAATGGTTATGGTACTGGTTATGACTATAATGGTTATGGTACTGGTTATGACTATAATGGTCATGGTACTGGTTATTGACTATAATGGTTATGGTACTGGTTATGAATATAATGGTCATGGTACTGGTTATGACTATAATGGTTATGGTACTGGTTATGACTATAATGGTCATGGTACTGGTTATTGACTATAATGGTTATGGTACTGGTTATGACTATAATGGTCATGGTACTGGTTATTGAATATAATGGTTATGGTACTGGTTATGACTATAGTGGTTATGGTACTGGTTATGTCTCTAATGGTTATGGTACTGGTTATGACTATAATGGTCATGGTACTGGTTATATCTATAATGGTTATGGTACTGGTTATGTCTCTAATGGTTATGGTACTGGTTATGACTATAATGGTCATGGTACTGGTTATATCTATAATGGTTATGGTACTGGTTATGACTATAATGGTTATGGTACTGGTTATTGACTATAATGGTTATGGTACTGGTTATTGACTATAATGGTTATGGTACTGGTTATTGAATATAATGGTTATGGTACTGGTTATTGAATATAATGGTCATGGTACTGGTTATGACTATAATGGTCATGGTACTGGTTATTGACTATAATGGTTATGGTACTGGTTATGACTATAATGGTTATGGTACTGGATATGACTATAATGGTCATGGTACTGGTTATTGAATATAATGGTTATGGTACTGGTTATGACTATAATGGTTATGGTACTGGTTATGTCTCTAATGGTTATGGTACTGGTTATGACTATAATGGTTATGGTACTGGTTATGAATATAATGGTTATGGTACTGGTTATGACTACAATGGTCATGGTACTGGTTATGAATATAATGGTTATGGTACTGGTTATGACTATAATGGTTATGGTACTGGTTATGACTATAATGGTCATGGTACTGGTTATTGAATATAATGGTTATGGTACTATTTATGACTATAATGGTTATGGTACTGGTTATGTCTCTAATGGTTATGGTACTGGTTATGACTATAATGGTTATGGTACTGGTTATTGACTATAATGGTTATGGTACTGGTTATGACTATAATGGTTATGGTACTGGTTATTGACTATAATGGTTATGGTACTGGTTATTGACTATAATGGTTATGGTACTGGTTATTGACTATAATGGTTATGGTACTGGTTATTGACTATAATGGTTATGGTACTGGTTATTGACTATAATGGTTATGGTACTGGTTATTGACTATAATGGTTATGGTACTGGTTATTGACTATAATGGTCATGGTACTGGTTATGACTATAATGGTTATGGTACTGGTTATGACTATAATGGTTATGGTACTGGTTATTGACTATAATGGTTATGGTACTGGTTATGACTATAATGGTTATGGTACTGGTTATGACTATAATGGTTATGGTACTGGTTATGACTATAATGGTTATGGTACTGGTTATGACTATAATGGTTATGGTACTGGTTATGGTACTGGTTATGACTATAATGGTCATGGTACTGGTTATGTCTCTAATGGTCATGGTACTGGTTAATGAATATAATGGTTATGGTACTGGTTATGACTATAATGGTTATGGTACTGGTTATTGACTATAATGGTTATGGTACTGGTTATGGTACTGTTTATGACTATAATGGTTATGGTACTGGTTATTGACTATAATGGTTATGGTACTGGTTATGGTACTGGTTATGACTATAATGGTTATGGTACTGGTTATTGACTATAATGGTTATGGTACTGGTTATTGACTATAATGGTTATGGTACTGGTTATGGTACTGGTTATGACTATAATGGTTATGGTACTGGTTATTGACTATAATGGTTATGGTACTGGTTATTGAAAATAATGGTCATGGTACTGGTTATTGACTATAATGGTCATGGTACTGGTTAAGACTATAATGTTATGGTACTGGTTATTGAATATAATGGTTATGGTACTGGTTATTGACTATAATGGTTATGGTACTGGTTATTGACTATAATGGTTATGGTACTGGTTATTGACTATAATGGTTATGGTACTGGTTATTGACTATAATGGTTATGGTACTGGTTATGACTATAATGGTTATGGTACTGGTTATGACCATAATGGTCATGGTACTGGTTATATCTATAATGGTCATGGTACTGGTTATTGACTATAATGGTTATGGTACTGGTTATGACTATAATGGTTATGGTACTGGTTATGACTATAATGGTCATGGTACTGGTTATTGACTATAATGGTTATGGTACTGGTTATGAATATAATGGTCATGGTACTGGTTATGAATATAATGGTTATGGTACTGGTTATTAACTATAATGGTTATGGTACTGGTTATGACTATAATGGTCATGGTACTGGTTATTGAATATAATGGTTATGGTACTGGTTATGACTATAATGGTTATGGTACTGGTTATGGTACTGGTTATGACTATAATGGTCATGGTACTGGTTATTGACTATAATGGTTATGGTACTGGTTATGACTATAATGGTTATGGTACTGGTTATGACTATAATGGTCATGGTACTGGTTATTGAATATAATGGTTATGGTACTGGTTATGACTATAGTGGTTATGGTACTGGTTATGTCTCTAATGGTTATGGTACTGGTTATGACTATAATGGTTATGGTACTGGTTATGACTATAATGGTCATGGTACTGGTTATTGACTATAATGGTTATGGTACTGGTTATGAATATAATGGTCATGGTACTGGTTATGACTATAATGGTTATGGTACTGGTTATGACTATAATGGTCATGGTACTGGTTATTGACTATAATGGTTATGGTACTGGTTATGACTATAATGGTCATGGTACTGGTTATTGAATATAATGGTTATGGTACTGGTTATGACTATAGTGGTTATGGTACTGGTTATGTCTCTAATGGTTATGGTACTGGTTATGACAATAATGGTCATGGTACTGGTTATATCTATAATGGTTATGGTACTGGTTATGTCTCTAATGGTTATGGTACTGGTTATGACTATAATGGTCATGGTACTGGTTATATCTATAATGGTTATGGTACTGGTTATGACTATAATGGTTATGGTACTGGTTATTGACTATAATGGTTATGGTACTGGTTATTGACTATAATGGTCATGGTACTGGTTATTGACTATAATGGTTATGGTACTGGTTATTGAATATAATGGTTATGGTACTGGTTATTGAATATAATGGTCATGGTACTGGTTATGACTATAATGGTCATGGTACTGGTTATTGACTATAATGGTTATGGTACTGGTTATGACTATAATGGTTATGGTACTGGATATGACTATAATGGTCATGGTACTGGTTATTGAATATAATGGTTATGGTACTGGTTATGTCTCTAATGGTTATGGTACTGGTTATGGTACTGGTTATGACTATAATGGTCATGGTACTGGTTATGTCTCTAATGGTCATGGTACTGGTTAATGAATATAATGGTTATGGTACTGGTTATGACTATAATGGTTATGGTACTGGTTATTGACTATAATGGTTATGGTACTGGTTATGGTACTGGTTATGACTATAATGGTTATGGTACTGGTTATTGACTATAATGGTTATGGTACTGGTTATGGTACTGGTTATTGACTATAATGGTTATGGTACTGGTTATTGAATATAATGGTTATGGTACTGGTTATTGACTATAATGGTTATGGTACTGGTTATGGTACTGGTTATGACTATAATGGTTATGGTACTGGTTATTGACTATAATGGTTATGGTACTGGTTATTGAAAATAATGGTCATGGTACTGGTTATTGACTATAATGGTCATGGTACTGGTTATGACTATAATGGTTATGGTACTGGTTATTGACTATAATGGTTATGGTACTGGTTATTGACTATAATGGTTATGGTACTGGTTAAGACTATAATGGTTATGGTACTGGTTATTGAATATAATGGTTATGGTACTGGTTATTGACTATAATGGTTATGGTACTGGTTATTGACTATAATGGTTATGGTACTGGTTATTGACTATAATGGTTATGGTACTGGTTATTGACTATAATGGTTATGGTACTGGTTATGACTATAATGGTTATGGTACTGGTTATGACTATAATGGTCATGGTACTGGTTATATCTATAATGGTCATGGTACTGGTTATTGACTATAATGGTTATGGTACTGGTTATTGACTATAATGGTTATGGTACTGGTTATTGACTATAATGGTTATGGTACTGGTTATTGACTATAATGGTTATGGTACTGGTTATGACTATAATGGTTATGGTACTGGTTATTGACTATAATGGTTATGGTACTGGTTATTGAATATAATGGTTATGGTACTGGTTATGACTATAATGGTTATGGTACTGGTTATTGACTATAATGGTCATGGTACTGGTTATTGCCTATAATGGTTATGGTACTGGTTATTGAATATAATGGTTATGGTACTGGTTATTGACTATAATGGTTATGGTACTGGTTATGAATATAATGGTTATGGTACTGGTTATGACTATAATGGTTATGGTACTGGTTATGACTATAATGGTTATGGTACTGGTTATGACTATAATGGTTATGGTACTGGTTATGAATATAATGGTTATGGTACTGGTTATGACTATAATGGTTATGGTACTGGTTATGACTATAATGGTTATGGTACTGGTTATGACTATAATGGTTATGGTACTGGTTATTGACTATAACGGTTATGGTACTGGTTATTGACTATAATGGTTATGGTACTGGTTATTGACTATAATGGTTATGGTACTGGTTATGACTATAATGGTTATGGTACTGGTTATTGACTATAATGGTTATGGTACTGGTTATTGAATATAATGGTTATGGTACTGGTTATGACTATAATGGTTATGGTACTGGTTATTGACTATAATGGTCATGGTACTGGTTATTGCCTATAATGGTTATGGTACTGGTTATTGAATATAATGGTTATGGTACTGGTTATTGACTATAATGGTTATGGTACTGGTTATGAATATAATGGTTATGGTACTGGTTATGACTATAATGGTTATGGTACTGGTTATGACTATAATGGTTATGGTACTGGTTATGACTATAATGGTTATGGTACTGGTTATGAATATAATGGTTAAGGTACTGGTTATGACTATAATGGTTATGGTACTGGTTATGACTATAATGGTTATGGTACTGGTTATGACTATAATGGTTATGGTACTGGTTATTGACTATAATGGTTATGGTACTGGTTATGACTATAATGGTTATAGTACTGGTTATGGTACTGGTTATGACTATAATGGTCATGGTACTGGTTATTGAATATAATGGTTATGGTACTGGTTATGACTATAATGGTCATGGTACTGGTTATGACTATAATGGTTATGGTACTGGTTATGACTATAATGGTTATGGTACTGGTTATGACTATAATGGTTATGGTACTGGTTATTGAATATAATGGTTATGGTACTGGTTATGACTATAATGGTAATGGTACTGGTTATGACTATAATGGTTATGGTACTGGTTATTGACTATAATGGTTATGGTACTGGTTATGACTATAATGGTTATGATACTGGTTATGACTATAATGGTTATGGTACTGGTTATTGAATATAATGGTTATGGTACTGGTTATGACTATAATGGTCATGGTACTGGTTATGACTATAATGGTTATGGTACTGGTTATTGACTATAATGGTTATGGTACTGGTTATTGACTATAATGGTTATGGTACTGGTTATTGACTATAATGGTTATGGTACTGGTTATGGTACTGGTTATGACTATAATGGTTATGGTACTGGTTATTGAATATAATGGTTATGGTACTGGTTATTGACTATAATGGTTATTGACTATAATGGTTATGGTACTGGTTATTGACTATAATGGTCATGGTACTGGTTATGACTATAATGGTTATGGTACTGGTTATTGACTATAATGGTCATGGTACTGGTTATTGACTATAATGGTTATGGTACTGGTTATTGACTATAATGGTCATGGTACTGGTTATGACTATAATGGTTATGGTACTGGTTATTGACTATAATGGTTATGGTACTGGTTATTGACTATAATGGTTATGGTACTGGTTATTGACTATAATGGTTATGGTACTGGTTATTGACTATAATGGTTATGGTACTGGTTATGACTATAATGGTTATGGTACTGGTTATTGACTATAATGGTTATGGTACTGGTTATTGACTATAATGGTTATGGTACTGGTTATTGACTATAATGGTTATGGTACTGGTTATGACTATAATGGTTATGGTACTGGTTATGACTAATGGTTATGGTACTGATTATGACTATAATGGTTATGGTACTGGTTATTGACTATAATGGTTATGGTACTGGTTATTGACTATAATGGTTATGGTACTGGTTATGACTATAATGGTCATGGTACTGGTTATGACTATAATGGTTATGGTACTGGTTATATCTATAATGGTTATGGTATTGGTTATGACTATAATGGTCATGGTACTGGTTGTATCTATAATGGTTATGGTACTGGTTATGACTATAATGGTTATGGTACTGGTTATTGACTATAATGGTTATGGTACTGGTTATGACTATAATGGTTATAGTACTGGTTATGACTATAATGGTTATGGTACTGGTTATGACTATAATGGTTATGGTACTGGTTATGACTATAGTGGTTATGGTACTGGTTATGTCTCTAATGGTTATGGTACTGGTTATGACTATAATGGTCATGGTACTGGTTATTGAATATAATGGTTATGGTACTGGTTATGACTATAATGGTTATGGTACTGGTTATGACTATAATGGTTATGGTACTGGTTATGACTATAATGGTTATAGTACTGGTTATGGTACTGGTTATGACTATAATGGTTATGGTACTGTTTATTGAATATAATGGTTATAGTACTGGTTATGACTATAATGGTTATGGTACTGGTTATGGTACTGGTTATGACTATAATGGTCATGGTACTGGTTATGTCTCTAATGGTCATGGTACTGGTTATGACTATAATGGTTATGGTACTGGTTATGGTACTGGTTATGACTATAACGGTCATGGTACTGGTTATGACTATAATGGTCATGGTACTGGTTATGACTATAATGGTTATGGTACTGGTTATGACTATAATGGTTATGATACTGGTTATGACTATAATGGTCATGGTACTGGTTATTGACTATAATGGTCATGGTACTGGTTATGACTATAATGGTTATGGTACTGGTTATTGACTATAATGGTTATGGTACTGGTTATGACTATAATGGTTATGATACTGGTTATGACTATAATGGTCATGGTACTGGTTATGACTATAATGGTTATGGTACTGGTTATTGAATATAATGGTTATGGTACTGATTATGAATATAATGGTTATGGTACTGGTTATGTCTCTAATGTTTATGGTACTAGTTATATCTATAATGGTTATGGTACTGGTTATGAATATAATGGTTATGGTACTGGTTATGACTATACTGGTTATGGTACTGGTTATTGACTATAATGGTTATGGCACTGGTTATTGACTATAATGGTTATGGTACTGGTTATGACTATAATGGTTATAGTACTGGTTATGGTACTGGTTATGACTATAATGGTCATGGTACTGTTTATTGAATATAATGGTTATAGTACTGGTTATGACTATAATGGTTATGGTACTGGTTATGGTACTGGTTATGACTATAATGGTCATGGTACTGGTTATGTCTCTAATGGTCATGGTACTGGTTATGACTATAATGGTTATGGTACTGGTTATGGTACTGGTTATGACTATAATGGTCATGGTACTGGTTATGACTATAATGGTCATGGTACTGGTTATGACTATAATGGTTATGGTACTGGTTATGACTATAATGGTTATGATACTGGTTATGACTATAATGGTCATGGTACTGGTTATTGACTATAATGGTCATGGTACTGGTTATGACTATAATGGTTATGGTACTGGTTATTGACTATAATGGTTATGGTACTGGTTATGACTATAATGGTTATGATACTGGTTATGACTATAATGGTCATGGTACTGGTTATGACTATAATGGTTATGGTACTGGTTATTGAATATAATGGTTATGGTACTGATTATGAATATAATGGTTATGGTACTGGTTATGTCTCTAATGTTTATGGTACTAGTTATATCTATAATGGTTATGGTACTGGTTATGAATATAATGGTTATGGTACTGGTTATGACTATACTGGTTATGGTACTGGTTATTGACTATAATGGTTATGGTACTGGTTATTGACTATAATGGTTATGGTACTGGTTATTGACTATAATGGTTATGGTACTGGTTATGACTATAATGGTTATGGTACTGGTTATTGACTATAATGGTTATGGTACTGGTTATTGACTATAATGGTTATGGTACTGGTTATTGACTATAATGGTTATGGTACTGGTTATTGACTATAATGGTTATGGTACTGGTTATGACTATAATGGTTATGGTACTGGTTATTGACTATAATGGTTATGGTACTGGTTATTGACTATAATGGTTATGGTACTGGTTATTGACTATAATGGTTATGGTACTGGTTATGACTATAATGGTTATGGTACTGGTTATTGACTATAATGGTTATGATACTGGTTATGACTATAATGGTTATGGTACTGATTATGACTATAATGGTTATGGTACTGGTTATTGACTATAATGGTTATGGTACTGGTTATTGACTATAATGGTTATGGTACTGGTTATGACTATAATGGTCATGGTACTGGTTATGACTATAATGGTTATGGTACTGGTTATATCTATAATGGTTATGGTATTGGTTATGACTATAATGGTCATGGTACTGGTTATATCTATAATGGTTATGGTACTGGTTATGACTATAATGGTTATGGTACTGGTTATTGACTATAATGGTTATGGTACTGGTTATGACTATAATGGTCATGGTACTGGTTATTGACTATAATGGTCATGGTACTGGTTATGACTATAATGGTTATGGTACTGGTTATTGACTATAATGGTTATGGTACTGGTTATGACTATAATGGTTATGATACTGGTTATGACTATAATGGTCATGGTACTGGTTATGACTATAATGGTTATGGTACTGGTTATTGAATATAATGGTTATGGTACTGATTATGAATATAATGGTTATGGTACTGGTTATGTCTCTAATGTTTATGGTACTAGTTATATCTATAATGGTTATGGTACTGGTTATGAATATAATGGTTATGGTACTGGTTATGACTATACTGGTTATGGTACTGGTTATTGACTATAATGGTTATGGCACTGGTTATTGACTATAATGGTTATGGTACTGGTTATGACTATAATGGTTATAGTACTGGTTATGGTACTGGTTATGACTATAATGGTCATGGTACTGTTTATTGAATATAATGGTTATAGTACTGGTTATGACTATAATGGTTATGGTACTGGTTATGGTACTGGTTATGACTATAATGGTCATGGTACTGGTTATGTCTCTAATGGTCATGGTACTGGTTATGACTATAATGGTTATGGTACTGGTTATGGTACTGGTTATGACTATAATGGTCATGGTACTGGTTATGACTATAATGGTCATGGTACTGGTTATGACTATAATGGTTATGGTACTGGTTATGACTATAATGGTTATGATACTGGTTATGACTATAATGGTCATGGTACTGGTTATTGACTATAATGGTCATGGTACTGGTTATGACTATAATGGTTATGGTACTGGTTATTGACTATAATGGTTATGGTACTGGTTATGACTATAATGGTTATGATACTGGTTATGACTATAATGGTCATGGTACTGGTTATGACTATAATGGTTATGGTACTGGTTATTGAATATAATGGTTATGGTACTGATTATGAATATAATGGTTATGGTACTGGTTATGTCTCTAATGTTTATGGTACTAGTTATATCTATAATGGTTATGGTACTGGTTATGAATATAATGGTTATGGTACTGGTTATGACTATACTGGTTATGGTACTGGTTATTGACTATAATGGTTATGGTACTGGTTATTGACTATAATGGTTATGGTACTGGTTATTGACTATAATGGTTATGGTACTGGTTATGACTATAATGGTTATGGTACTGGTTATTGACTATAATGGTTATGGTACTGGTTATTGACTATAATGGTTATGGTACTGGTTATTGACTATAATGGTTATGGTACTGGTTATTGACTATAATGGTTATGGTACTGGTTATGACTATAATGGTTATGGTACTGGTTATTGACTATAATGGTTATGGTACTGGTTATTGACTATAATGGTTATGGTACTGGTTATTGACTATAATGGTTATGGTACTGGTTATGACTATAATGGTTATGGTACTGGTTATTGACTATAATGGTTATGATACTGGTTATGACTATAATGGTTATGGTACTGATTATGACTATAATGGTTATGGTACTGGTTATTGACTATAATGGTTATGGTACTGGTTATTGACTATAATGGTTATGGTACTGGTTATGACTATAATGGTCATGGTACTGGTTATGACTATAATGGTTATGGTACTGGTTATATCTATAATGGTTATGGTATTGGTTATGACTATAATGGTCATGGTACTGGTTATATCTATAATGGTTATGGTACTGGTTATGACTATAATGGTTATGGTACTGGTTATTGACTATAATGGTTATGGTACTGGTTATGACTATAATGGTCATGGTACTGGTTATTGAATATAATGGTTATGGTACTGGTTATTGACTATAATGGTTATGGTACTGGTTATGACTATAATGGTTATGGTACTGGTTATGACTATAATGGTTATGGTACTGGTTATGACTATAATGGTTATGGTACTGGTTATGACTATAATGGTTATGGTACTGGTTATGACTATAATGGTTATAGTACTGGTTATGACTATAATGGTTATGGTACTGGTTATGACTATAATGGTTATGGTACTGGTTATGACTATAGTGGTTATGGTACTGGTTATGTCTCTAATGGTTATGGTACTGGTTATGACTATAATGGTCATGGTACTGGTTATTGAATATAATGGTTATGGTACTGGTTATGACTATAATGGTTATGGTACTGGTTATGACTATAATGGTTATGGTACTGGTTATTGACTATAATGGTTATGGTACTGGTTATTGACTATAATGGTTATGGTACTGGTTATTGACTATAATGGTTATGGTACTGGTTATGACTATAATGGTTATGGTACTGGTTATGACTATAATGGTTATAGTACTGGTTATGGTACTGGTTATGACTATAATGGTCATGGTACTGTTTATTGAATATAATGGTTATAGTACTGGTTATGACTATAATGGTTATGGTACTGGTTATGGTACTGGTTATGACTATAATGGTCATGGTACTGGTTATGTCTCTAATGGTCATGGTACTGGTTATGACTATAATGGTTATGGTACTGGTTATGGTACTGGTTATGACTATAATGGTCATGGTACTGGTTATGACTATAATGGTCATGGTACTGGTTATGACTATAATGGTTATGGTACTGGTTATGACTATAATGGTCATGGTACTGGTTATTGACTATAATGGTCATGGTACTGGTTATGACTATAATGGTTATGGTACTGGTTATTGACTATAATGGTTATGGTACTGGTTATTGACTATAATGGTTATGGTACTGGTTATGACTATAATGGTTATGGTACTGGTTATTGACTATAATGGTTATGGTACTGGTTATTGACTATAATGGTTATGGTACTGGTTATTGACTATAATGGTTATGGTACTGGTTATTGACTATAATGGTTATGGTACTGGTTATGACTATAATGGTTATGGTACTGGTTATTGACTATAATGGTTATGGTACTGGTTATTGACTATAATGGTTATGGTACTGGTTATTGACTATAATGGTTATGGTACTGGTTATTGACTATAATGGTTATGGTACTGGTTATGACTATAATGGTTATGGTACTGGTTATTGACTATAATGGTTATGATACTGGTTATGACTATAATGGTTATGGTACTGATTATGACTATAATGGTTATGGTACTGGTTATTGACTATAATGGTTATGGTACTGGTTATTGACTATAATGGTTATGGTACTGGTTATGACTATAATGGTCATGGTACTGGTTATGACTATAATGGTTATGGTACTGGTTATATCTATAATGGTTATGGTATTGGTTATGACTATAATGGTCATGGTACTGGTTATATCTATAATGGTTATGGTACTGGTTATGACTATAATGGTTATGGTACTGGTTATTGACTATAATGGTTATGGTACTGGTTATGACTATAATGGTCATGGTACTGGTTATTGAATATAATGGTTATGGTACTGGTTATTGACTATAATGGTTATGGTACTGGTTATGACTATAATGGTTATGGTACTGGTTATGACTATAATGGTTATGGTACTGGTTATGACTATAATGGTTATGGTACTGGTTATGACTATAATGGTTATGGTACTGGTTATGACTATAATGGTTATAGTACTGGTTATGACTATAATGGTTATGGTACTGGTTATGACTATAATGGTTATGGTACTGGTTATGACTATAGTGGTTATGGTACTGGTTATGTCTCTAATGGTTATGGTACTGGTTATGACTATAATGGTCATGGTACTGGTTATTGAATATAATGGTTATGGTACTGGTTATGACTATAATGGTTATGGTACTGGTTATGACTATAATGGTTATGGTACTGGTTATTGACTATAATGGTTATGGTACTGGTTATTGACTATAATGGTTATGGTACTGGTTATTGACTATAATGGTTATGGTACTGGTTATGACTATAATGGTTATGGTACTGGTTATGACTATAATGGTTATGGTACTGGTTATGACTATAATGGTTATGGTACTGGTTATTGACTATAATGGTTATGGTACTGGTTATTGACTATAATGGTTATGGTACTGGTTATTGACTATAATGGTTATGGTACTGGTTATGACTATAATGGTTATGGTACTGGTTATGACTATAATGGTCATGGTACTGTTTATTGAATATAATGGTTATAGTACTGGTTATGACTATAATGGTTATGGTACTGGTTATGGTACTGGTTATGACTATAATGGTCATGGTACTGGTTATGTCTCTAATGGTCATGGTACTGGTTATGACTATAATGGTTATGGTACTGGTTATGGTACTGGTTATGACTATAATGGTCATGGTACTGGTTATGACTATAATGGTCATGGTACTGGTTATGACTATAATGGTTATGGTACTGGTTATGACTATAATGGTTATGATACTGGTTATGACTATAATGGTCATGGTACTGGTTATTGACTATAATGGTCATGGTACTGGTTATGACTATAATGGTTATGGTACTGGTTATTGACTATAATGGTTATGGTACTGGTTATGACTATAATGGTTATGATACTGGTTATGACTATAATGGTCATGGTACTGGTTATGACTATAATGGTTATGGTACTGGTTATTGAATATAATGGTTATGGTACTGATTATGAATATAATGGTTATGGTACTGGTTATGTCTCTAATGTTTATGGTACTAGTTATATCTATAATGGTTATGGTACTGGTTATGAATATAATGGTTATGGTACTGGTTATGACTATACTGGTTATGGTACTGGTTATTGACTATAATGGTTATGGTACTGGTTATTGACTATAATGGTTATGGTACTGGTTATTGACTATAATGGTTATGGTACTGGTTATGACTATAATGGTTATGGTACTGGTTATTGACTATAATGGTTATGGTACTGGTTATTGACTATAATGGTTATGGTACTGGTTATTGACTATAATGGTTATGGTACTGGTTATTGACTATAATGGTTATGGTACTGGTTATGACTATAATGGTTATGGTACTGGTTATTGACTATAATGGTTATGGTACTGGTTATTGACTATAATGGTTATGGTACTGGTTATTGACTATAATGGTTATGGTACTGGTTATGACTATAATGGTTATGGTACTGGTTATTGACTATAATGGTTATGATACTGGTTATGACTATAATGGTTATGGTACTGATTATGACTATAATGGTTATGGTACTGGTTATTGACTATAATGGTTATGGTACTGGTTATTGACTATAATGGTTATGGTACTGGTTATGACTATAATGGTCATGGTACTGGTTATGACTATAATGGTTATGGTACTGGTTATATCTATAATGGTTATGGTATTGGTTATGACTATAATGGTCATGGTACTGGTTATATCTATAATGGTTATGGTACTGGTTATGACTATAATGGTTATGGTACTGGTTATTGACTATAATGGTTATGGTACTGGTTATGACTATAATGGTCATGGTACTGGTTATTGAATATAATGGTTATGGTACTGGTTATTGACTATAATGGTTATGGTACTGGTTATGACTATAATGGTTATGGTACTGGTTATGACTATAATGGTTATGGTACTGGTTATGACTATAATGGTTATGGTACTGGTTATGACTATAATGGTTATGGTACTGGTTATGACTATAATGGTTATAGTACTGGTTATGACTATAATGGTTATGGTACTGGTTATGACTATAATGGTTATGGTACTGGTTATGACTATAGTGGTTATGGTACTGGTTATGTCTCTAATGGTTATGGTACTGGTTATGACTATAATGGTCATGGTACTGGTTATTGAATATAATGGTTATGGTACTGGTTATGACTATAATGGTTATGGTACTGGTTATGACTATAATGGTTATGGTACTGGTTATGACTATAATGGTTATAGTACTGGTTATGGTACTGGTTATGACTATAATGGTCATGGTACTGTTTATTGAATATAATGGTTATAGTACTGGTTATGACTATAATGGTTATGGTACTGGTTATGGTACTGGTTATGACTATAATGGTCATGGTACTGGTTATGTCTCTAATGGTCATGGTACTGGTTATGACTATAATGGTTATGGTACTGGTTATGGTACTGGTTATGACTATAATGGTCATGGTACTGGTTATGACTATAATGGTCATGGTACTGGTTATGACTATAATGGTTATGGTACTGGTTATGACTATAATGGTTATGATACTGGTTATGACTATAATGGTCATGGTACTGGTTATTGACTATAATGGTCATGGTACTGGTTATGACTATAATGGTTATGGTACTGGTTATTGACTATAATGGTTATGGTACTGGTTATGACTATAATGGTTATGATACTGGTTATGACTATAATGGTCATGGTACTGGTTATGACTATAATGGTTATGGTACTGGTTATTGAATATAATGGTTATGGTACTGATTATGAATATAATGGTTATGGTACTGGTTATGTCTCTAATGTTTATGGTACTAGTTATATCTATAATGGTTATGGTACTGGTTATGACTATAATGGTTATGGTACTGGTTATGACTATACTGGTTATGGTACTGGTTATGACTATAATGGTCATGGTACTGGTTATTGAATATAATGTTTATGGTACTGGTTATTGACTATAATGGTTATGGTACTGGTTATGACTATAATGGTTATGGTACTGGTTATGACTATAATGGTTATGGTACTGGTTATGAATATAATGGTTATGGTACTGGTTATGACTATACTGGTTATGGTACTGGTTATGACTATAATGGTGATGGTACTTGTTATGGTACTGGTTATGACTATAATGGTTATGGTACTGGTTATTAATATAATGGTTATGGTACTGGTTATGACTATAATGGTCATGGTACTGGTTATGAATATAATGGTTATGGTACTGGTTATGTCTCTAATGTTTATGGTACTGGTTATATCTATAATGGTCATGGTACTGGTTATGAATATAATGGTTATGGTACTGGTTATGTCTCTAATGGTTATGGTACTGGTTATGTCTATAGTGGTTATGGTACTGGTTATGACTATAATGGTTATGGTACTGGTTATGTCTATAATGGTTATGGTACTGGTTATGGTACTGGTTATGACTATAATGGTTATGGTACTGGTTATGACTATAGTGGTTATGGTACTGGTTATGACTATAATGGTTATGGTACTGGTTATGGTACTGGTTATGTCTATAATGGTCATGGTATTGGTTATGTCTCTAATGTTTATGGTACTGGTTACTTGTTATGACTATAATGGTTATTGTACTGGTGTGTGTCTGACCTTTGACTGGTTGTTCTTCAGCCTGTGTGCCTCATCCACCACCAGACAGGCCCAGTCTATGGAGCCCAGCACAGCCTGGTCTATAGTGATCAGCTCATAGGACGTCAGCAGGACATGGAACTTCACTGATGAGTCTTTCTGCAGGGGGACAGAAAGAGAGGAAGGGGGCAAAGGATTAGGGGGTAACAACAAAGATATAATGAACAACAATAACAACCATGACAGCACCTTATCAGTCTCCCCATCCTCCCATCCCACTCGTCTCTCACCCTCATCTTAGAGGCCTTCTTGCCCCCCCGGATGGCATTGCCCTCGAAGGAGAACTCGTTTTCTCTGATGACGGCTCTGCTGTCCTTGTCTCCTACGTAGGTCACCACGTACATGTCCGGGGCCCACAACTCAAACTCTCTCTCCCAGTTAATGATGGTGGACAGGGGGGCGCTCACCAGGAACGGGCCCTTTGAATGACCCTGGAGAGGTGGAAGGTCAGGGGTTAATAGGTGAGTGAGTAAAACACTTCAGGTGAATCAGAAAAGAGAAGTGTCTAAGTCTGATTTAGATGCTCTGCCCTTATCCCCTAACATTGGACTGATCATTCACGTCGCTAGGTATTTAGCAGTAGGGTAATAACTCAACCTAGCCTTCTGATAAGACTAGGTGGACTTTGCTTGCATTTGTCCCAGCCTGCCTTTAGGACAGAGTCCCTCTTTTTGGACTAGATCCCTTTAATGGGCGGTTTTATTGTTTGCCCAGGGTTTGGCAGTACCCCCACTGAAATTATTGACAAGGGAAGGCAGACTGGACGAGAGACACAAACTTACATACACACAGGATATCGCTCTCTCTCTCTCACACACACTCTGAAACACATCGCTGTGGAATCAGATGACCACATTCTTTTGCCTATCCAGCACACAGACCCCAATACAGACCCTACCAACACACCTCTTTGTAGAGTGAGTAGAGGAAGACAGCAGTCTGGACAGTCTTGCCTAGACCCATCTCATCAGCCAGTATAGTGTCAGTGGCCTGAGCCCAGGAGAAACGCAGCCAGTTGAGACCCTCCAGCTGGTAGGGGTGCAGCGTTCCCCCTGTAGTGTCCAGGTAGTCTGGCTGATGGTCAAACTTGATGGTGGGCTGGAGGGGAAGTGGAAATCTTCATTTACATTACAGAGCAGAATCATGAATCAATGTGAATGGAAGATTTGGAAGATTCGCATGAAAAGGAACAAGGAAGTACCCGTACTTACATCCACCACAGGGTTAGCAGGGGGTTTCTCACTCTTCTTCACTTTAGCTATCTTCTTCAGCTTCTTACCAGGCCTGCCCTCATCTCCCAACATCAACTCTCTGAGAGAGAGAGAGAGAGAGAGAGAGAGAGAGTTAGAGATAGATAGAGAGAGAGAGAGAGAGAGATGGAAGAGGGGGTAGGTAGAGAAAGATGGAAGACGTGAAGAGGATTAGATTATTGCTTCAGGTTACTTACTATATGTTGCTATAGGTTACTATAGGTTACTATAGGTTGCTATAGGTTACTATAGTTATCTGAGTTTTTTGTGCATGTATTGTTGAGTGTGTGCGTGCGTGTTTCTGTGTACCTGTGGTTCCAGTAGGTCTGCTTGTATTGGTCATACTCTGGGATGTCCATCTCCTCACTCTCCCAGGAGGCCTGGTCGTAGGCCAGATCCCTCCACTTGATCAGGTAGTGCACGTTGTTCCTCTTATCCACACTGGAGAGAGGAGGAGGGGAAGGAGAATGATGATATTATGGTTTACATCTGTATTGATACTAATAGGATACAGAGGTGTTAAACAAACTATTGCCATTTCTACAACAAATAAACAGCCTTTTCCTTTACAGAACTGAGTATGACATGCCTGTGTTAGGAGGTAGTATGTTTTCGTCTCTGCGTTAGACCACTCAATTTCGTCTCTGCGTTATATTGGCATCGAACATGTCACCCTCCCTGGGGGAGGGGGTGACCTTGATAATTTATTGTTAAAACGAGAGGCTGCCTGGATCTTTCACTTAAAGACCCTTGCTCCCTTCGGTCTCAACGTAGACTTTGATCTGAAGCCATTCTTGTGATTATTGTGACTTTGTCATTGTAATTGTTTGTAAGCTTGTGTAGACAAATTAATTTATGAGCGTATGCTATCCATTTGTTGTTTGTATGCTGTTCTTTGTATGCCATTTTAATATTTGATAATTAACCAATGATATTAGGCCACTCTTGGCCATGATTACAGACACCTGTGTCTTTTGACACTATATAAACAAGTCATCCCGCAGTGTTTGTGATCATACAAGGATGAAGACAGCTTGGCTGTCGAAACGTTGGTAATTACATTTTTGCATCTGAGCTCCTAGAGTGTGCGGCTCTCTTTTATTTTCAAGTTTTCTACTCCAACTAGCCAGCACCTCGCCTAAGAAGGTGTGCGTTTACCTCTAGGAGGTAGTATGTTACCTTATGCTGTATTGTGTTAGCGTGTGAATCCCAGGTGTGTGTGTGTTAGCGTGTTTATCCCAGGTGTGTGTGTTAGCGTGTGAATCCCAGGTGTGTGTGTGTTAGCGTGTGTATCCCAGGTGTGGGTGTTAGCGTGTGAATCCCAGGTGTGTGTGTGTGCTAGCGTGTTTATCCCAGGTGTGTGTGTTAGCATGTGTATCCCAGGTGTGTGTGTGTTAGCGTGTGTATCCCAGGTGTGTGTGTGTGTTAGCGTGTGTATCCCAGGTGTGTGTGTGTTAGCGTGTGTATCCCAGGTGTGTGTTTGTGTTAGTGTGTGTACCCCAGGTGTGTGTGTGTGCTAGCATGTGTATCCCAGGTGTGTGTGTGTGCTAGCGTGTGTATCCCAGGTGTGTGTGTGTGTTAGCGTGTGTATCCCAGGTGTGTGTGTGTGTTAGCGTGTGTATCCCAGGTGTGTGTGTGTTAGCGTGTGTATCCCAGGTGTGTGTGTGTTAGCGTGTGTATCCCAGGTGTGTGTGTGTTAGCATGTGTACCCCAGGTGTGTGTGTGTTAGCATGTGTACCCCAGGTGTGTGTGTATTAGCGTGTGTACCCCAGTTGTGTGTGTGTGTTAGCGTGTGTACCCCAGGTGTGTGTGTTAGCGTGTGTATCCCAGGTGTGTGTGTGTTAGCGTGTGTATCCCAGGTGTGTGTGTGTGTTAGCGTGTGTATCCCAGGCTTGTGTGTGTGTTAGCGTGTGTATCCCAGGTGTGTGTGTGTGTTATTGTGTGTATCCCAGGTGTGTGTGTGTTAGCGTGTGTATCCCAGGTGTGTGTGTGTGTTAGCGTGTGTATCCCAGGTGTGTGTGTGTGTTAGCGTGTGTATCCCAGGTGTGTGTGTTAGCGTGTGTATCCCAGGTGTGTGTGTTAGCGTGTGTTACTCTGGTGTGTGTGTGTGTGTTAGCGTGTGTATCCCAGGTGTGTGTGTGTGTTAGCGTGTGTATCCCAGGTGTGTGTGTGTTAGCATGTGTATCCCAGGTGTGTGTGTGTGTTAGCGTGTGTATCCCAGGTGTGTGTGTGTGTTAGCGTGTGTATCCCAGGTGTGTGTGTGTTAGCGTGTGTATCCCAGGTGCCTGTGTGTGCGCTACCTGTGGTTGAGGATGCGGTGGATCATGAGCCACTCCATCTTGACTCCGTAACGGTAGAACTCCTCCTCCATGTGAACATACAGGGGGTCCTTGTTCTTCCTCTTAGTGCTCTTGTCATCGTCCCCCTCCCCTCCGAAGTCCACCAGCGGGGGCTCGTCCATGTCTGTCTTCCTCTGGTAGTTACGGAACATCACCTGGCAGTTCAGCTCCAACTGGGGGGAGGGAGGGAGGGAGAGAGGGAAAAGAGTGAAGAGGGTAAAAAGATGAGTCTACTCTCTATTTAGTACATAAGGATGAAGACATTGAGCCTAGGGCTGTTGCAGTGACCGTATTACCGCCACACCAGCAGTCATGACGGCAGTAAAATTCCATGTAATCCTTTTATGCACTCTGGACATGCTTTGGTAGTACCCAACTTACTACCCAACTACCATCAGGTCCTAATGGTCTGGTACTCAGGGCTCTATTGTCCCTCCATCAGTTCCTAATGGCCTGGTACTCAGGGCTCTATTGTCCCTCCATCAGTTCCTAATGGCCTGGTACTCAGGGCTCTATTGTCCCTCCATCAGGTCCAAATGGCCGGGTATTCAGGGCTCTATTGTTCCTCCATCAGGTCCTAACGGCCTCATACTCAGGGCTCTATTGTCTCTCCATCAGTTCCTAATGGCCTGGTACTCAGCGCTCTATTGTTGCTCCATAAGGTCCTAATGGCCTGGTACTCTGGGCTCTATTGTCCCTCCATCAGGTCCTAACGGCCTGGTACTCAGGGCTCTATTGTCTCTCCATCAGTTCCTAATGGCCTGGTACTCAGGGCTCTATTGTCCCTCATTTAGGTCCTAATGGTCTGGTACTCAGGGCTCTATTGTCCCTCTAACCACTCTGACATCAAAGCAAATGCAATGGGAAATCACATCAAACACTTGTCATCAAAACAGAAGGCCTCATACCTTTAAAACTCACCTCACTGTGATGATTTGAAGAAACAAGTTTAACAGCAGGTTGAAACAGTATAAAACATGGTTGTTGTGGATGTTGTTTCAAAGCCTAACATAAAAAAAACTGATTTAAGATGTCTGGTACTCATGGCTCTAGCCTAACAAATGTGAGTAATTGCCTTTGAGTGTGGACTGCATTATTATTATTATTTTTTTTTTAAATCTATATTTAATTTAACCTTTATTTAACTAGGCAAGTCAGTTAAGAACAAATTATTATTTACAATGACAGCCTACTGGGGAACAGTGGGTTAACTGCCTTGTTCAGGGGCCCAACGACAGATTTTTTACCTTGTCAGCCCAGGATTTGATCCAGCAACCTTTCGGTTACTGACCCAACACTCTTATATTTCTGTCTCAGCTGCTCATATTAAGCACGTTCCGCTATAAAACCAAAGCAGCCTGATTTCTGAGACATTCTATGGTTTGTATCACTCACAACTAAAGTTGCCAAATAACTCTCAAATCTAGCATATTTGAGAGTTATTGTTTCAAGTGATCACTTTTTCGCTCAACATAGCCACTTCATAAATGGGAAAAATCTCCTTTCTATTTTATTCAGCTAATTTCAATTATATCCTTCTTACTATAAAATCATGTCAAATAAAATAATGGCACGGGACTTATAAACATATTGTCACACCTACTTCAGCTCCCTCCCTCCAGCGCGCGACATCACCGGTCTACTAACCACCGGTACTGGCTACTATATTACGCACACCTGTTCCTCATCATTACACACACGTGGCCATCATTTTCCCCTTGATTTCGCCCCCTTTATTTAGCCCTCAGTTGTCATCAGTCATTAGGTGGTATTGTTTTCTCTCATGTTCAGTACGCTTCTCATGTTTGTTATTTTGTATCGTTTCATGAAGATGGCGCTGACAGAGATGGTTGCCTCATTTCGAGTCCTTAGGAAACTATGCAGTATTTAGTTTTTTATGTATTATTTCTTACATTGTTAGCCCAGAAAATCTTAAGTGTTATTACATACAGTTGGGAAGAACTATTAGATATAAGAGCAACGCTAACTTACCATCATTACGACCAGGAATATGACTTTCCCGAAGTGGATCCTTTGTTCGGACCACCACCCAGGACAGTAGATCTAATCCTAGACGCCGACCAAAAACAACGTTGCCGCAGAAGAGGCAGACGGAGTGGCCCCCTGGTCAGGCTCCGTAGGCGTGCACACCACCCACTGCTTCCGAGTATACTACTTGCCAATGTCCAGTCTCTTGACAACAAGGTAGATGAAATTAAAGCAATGGTTGCCTTCCAGAGAGACATCAGAGATTGTATCATTCTCTGTTTCACGGAAACATGGCTATCTCGGGATACGTTGTTGGAGCTGGTTCAGCCACCGGGCTTCTTCATGCGTCGCGCCGACAGAGATATACACCTCTCTGGGAAGAAGAAGGGCGGGGGTGTATGCTTCATGATTAACGACTCATGGTGTAATCATAATAACATACAGGAACTCAAGTCCTTCTGCTCACCAACCTAGAATTCCTTAGAATCAAATGCCGGCCATAATATCTCCCAAGAGAATTCTCGTCAGTTATCATCACAGCTGTGTATATACCCCCTCAAGCAGACACCACGCCGGAACTTTACTGGACTCTATGTAAACTGGAAACCATATATCCCGAGGCTGCATTTATTGTATCTGGAGTTTTTAACAAAGCAAATTTGAGAACAAGGCTATCTAAATTCTATCAGCATATTGATTGGAGCACTTGCGCGGGCAATACACTCGATCACTGCTACTCTAACTTCCGCGATGCATACAAGGCCCTTCCTCGCCCTCCCTTCGGGCAAATCCGACCACGACTTCATCTTGTTCCGACCGTCTTATAGGCAGAAACTCAAACAGGATGTACCCGTAACTAAAGCCATTCAACACTGGTCTGACCAATCGGAATCCACGCTTCAAGATTATTTTGATCACTCGGACTGGGAAATGATCCGGGCAGACTGAAAGATTAACATCGATATATATACTGACTCTGTGAGTAAGTTTATAAGGAAGTGCATTGGAGATGTTGTACCCACTGTGACTATTAAAACCTACCCTAACCAGAACCGTGGATGGATGGCGGCATTCGCGCAAAACTTTAAGAGTGAACCACCGCATTTAACCATGGAAAGAGGACTGAGAATATGGCCGAATACAAACAGTGTAGTTGTTCCCTCTGCAAGGCAATCAAACAAGCGAAATGTCGGTATAGTGTGTTTTTCCCGTACTCCTTTTGCTATTCTCTTTTTGATAGTCCTCCAGGTTTTGACCCCTGCCTGACTCTGGACTACTTTCCCACCTGCCTGATCATCCTGCCTGCCCTCACCTTGATTCTGCCTGCCCTGACCTTGATTCTGCCTGCCCTGACCTTGATTCTGCCTGCCCTGACCTTGATTCTGCCTGCCCTTCAGTACCTTTTGGACTCTGAACTGGTTTTGATCCTTTAGCCTGTCCACGACCATCCTCTTGCTTTACCTGATTGGATTAATAAATATTGTAAGACTCCAACCATCTGCCTCCTGTGTCTGCATCTGGGTCTCACCTTGTGTCATGATACATATTCTTATTCCATCTCTTTAGATTTGTGTGTATTAGGTAGTTGGGGAATTGTTACATTACTTGTTAGATATTACTGCACTGTCGGAACTAGAAGCACAAGCATTTTGCTACACTCACATTAACATCTGCTAGCCATGTGTATGTGACCAATAACATTTGATTTGATTATTAAACTCACCTTCTACACCTGTTTCCTGACTCCCGGCATATACGTTACAGAATACCACCTCACAATATGGAAGCAGCAGAAGATAAAAACCTTCTTCTAGACGGTCAATGAACAGCGTCATCTACTCCACCAACACCACAACCAACTGGCACAACTGGGTACAACCATGAGGGAAGTCCTCCGTGTTCTCCACCGCCTCGACACCACCAGCGAGGTTCTCCATACCCCTATCAGAGGGCCTCCTACCATGGGTCATCACAGTGAGCCAGTCCCCCAGCCCACCCAGCCGTCCGCCCAGGTCAGCGATGCCTGACTATCCCTTCCGGAGAAGTATGACGGAACTCCATCGAAATGACATGGCTTCCTACTCAAGTGCTCCCTCTACTTCCCCTATCAGACGGGAGCCCCCATCATCGAGAGGTCCAAGGTTGCCACGGTCCGCATGGGAGGAGGAACTGGGTTACTATGAGAGGTTCATGGCTCTGTGACCAACCTCCAGAGGGCAGAGAGGGAGGTGAGCAACTGTTCCAATTCCAGCAGGGTGCCCAGACCACTGCGGAGTGCGCCCTCACCTTTCAGAATGTGGCAGCCTCCAGTAGATGGAATGAGCTGGCGCTCCGTACTCTATTCCGCAGTGGACTGCGCACGGAGATCCAGACACAGTAGGCATGTCAGGATGACAACATATCCTTGGACGCTCTCGTGTCAATGGCCATCCGTCTGGATAACCTTCTTCGGGAGCACAGGTGTCCACCTCGCCACTCGCCTCCCTCCTTTGGCTGTCCTGGGGCAGAGCCTGAACCTATAGAGGTAGAGGCCACACACCTCTCTACAGCAGAGCAGGCTCCGCCAGGCTCTGGAGAGGGAGCCCGCTCTTGCTACCTGCCCTCCAGAAGGTATTTACGCCCCCATGGGGGTGAGAGATCGGCTGTTGACCTGGGCACACACAGCCCTCTGTCGCTGGATACCCAGGTATCACCCGCACCATCCAATCCTCCACGAGAAATACTGGTGGCCCACCTTGGCGTAGGACATCGCCCAATATGTCAACACATGCTAAACATGAACCCAATCCAAATCTCCCTGGCACGCTCCAGCAGGAAAACTACTTCCCCTTCCCATGCCTCAGCGGCCAAGGTCACACCTGTCCATAAACATTGTAACTGATCTCCCCTTTCTGATGGTTTTACCACTATTATGGTTGTTGTTGACAGATTCTCTAAATCCCCCCGTTTTATCCCTCTCTCTGGACTACCTACCACTATCCAGGTCACTATTCCAGCAGGTCTTCCGGTACTACAGTCTTCCAGAGGACATCGTTACCGACCGTGGTCCCCAGTTCACTTTGCGGGTCTGGAAACCTTTATGAAGAAGCTGGGGGTCACGGTCACCCTCACATCCGGGTACTGAATGCGGAGGTCTGGAGATGCTAAAGGTGTTCATGTTTTTTTGTATCCCCCATATATATAACATTCTATTGGTTGCAAGAATTTTGTATAATAATTTAAATTGAAAAATGTGAAGTTTTGAATCCGTTGTCGTTTTGCATGTCAATTCATAAACCATGTGCCATGGAATCGGTACAGTGCCTTGCAAAAGTATTAATCTCCTTCTGCATTTTTCCTATTTTGTTGCATTACAACCTATAATTTAAATGTATTTTTATTTGGATTTCATGTAATGGACATACACTAAATAGTCCAAATAAATTAAGTGAAATTTTAAAAAATGACTTGTTTCAAAAAATGCAAAAAAATTGAAATACGGAAAAGTGGTGTGCGTGCATATGTATTCACTCCCTTTGCTATGAAGCCCCTAAATAATGTCTGGTGCAACCAATTACCTTCAGAAGTCACATAATTAGTTAAATAAAGTCCACCTGTGTGCAGTCTAAGTGTCACATGATCTCAGTATATACACTGCTCAAAAAAATAAAGGGAACACTTAAACAACACAATGTAACTCCAAGTCAATCACACTTCTGTGAAATCAAACTGTCCACTTAGGAAGCAACAGTGATTGACAATACATTTCACATGCTGTTGTGCAAATGGAATAGACAACAGGTGGATATTATAGGCAATTAGCAAGATAAAGGAGTGGTCTGCAGGTGGGGACCACAGACCACTTCTCAGTTCCTATGCTTCCTGGCTGATGTTTTGGTCACTTTTGAATGCTGGTGGTGCTTTCACTCCAGCGGTAGCATGAGACGGAGTCTACAACCCACACAAGTGTCTCAGGTAGTGCAGCTCATCCAGGATGGCACATCAATGCGAGCTGTGGCAAGAAGGTTTGCTGTGTCTCTCAGCGTAGTGTCCAGAGCATGGAGGCGCTACCAGGAGACAGGCCAGTACATCAGGAGACGTGGAGGAGGCCACAGGAGGGCAACAACCCAGCAGCAGGACCGCTACCTCCGCCTTTGTGCAAGGAGGAGCACTGCCAGAGCCCTGCAAAATGACCTCCAGCAGGCCACAAATGTGCATGTGTCTGCTCAAACGGTCAGAAACAGACTCCGTGAGGGTGGTATGAGGGCCTGACGTCCACAGGTGGGGGTTGTGCTTACAGCCCAGCACCGTGCAGGACGTTTGGCATTTGCCAGAGAACACCAAGATTGGCAAATTCGCCACTGGCGCCCTGTGCTCTTCACAGATGAAAGCAGGTTCACACTGAGCACGTGACAGACGTGACAGAGTCTGGAGACGCCGTGGAGAACGTTCTGCTGCCTGCAACATCCTCCAGCATGACCGGTTTGGCGGTGGGTCAGTCATAGTGTGGGGTGGCATTTCTTTGGGGGGCCGCACAGCCCATGAGGTAGCCTGACTGCCATTAGGTACCGAGAAGAGATCCTCAGACCCCTTGTGAGACCATATGCTGGTGCGGTTGGCCCCGGGTTCTTCCAAATGCAAGACATTTGTTCTGTCTTTTCAGGTGGATTAAACTGAAATTGCAACCAACTTTCTAAGGCTTGTTTAAAAAATAAAAATATTTTGGAGATGATTTCGTTTTCAAATAACCGAAAGAAAGCAGTTGTAATCTGAATAAAGGGAAAAAAGGCCATTCTTGAACATTGGGTGAGACATTCTTACTAATTTACTAGAGAACCATTTCGGATTTAAATATAACTTTTGTATGACTGATGCCTTTAGTGAGAGGTCTAATGCTTTAATATTTAATCATTTCTGACCTCTGAACTCAAATTCATTATATCAATAATCCATTTGAATTTTGTCTGGCTTGCAATTCCAAATAAAATGTAATATTTTTTTCCCATATAATTTAAAAAGCAGGTCACTAGGTGTAGGCAAAACCATAAGCAAATAGGTAAATATGATATGACTAAAAAGTTAATCAGAGTGATTTTCCCACAAATATACATGTATTTTCCTTTCCATGGTAGCAACCTCATATCTATTTTTGCTAACTTTCAATAAAAATGTATTGGAGAGAGATCATTTCTTTCTTTCGGGATATGTATACCGAGTATGTCCACACCCCTATCAGACCACTTTATTGGTAAACTACACGGTAATGTAAAAGTTGATTTTTTTGTGTGATCCAATACGTAAATTATTATCATAATTTGGTTTAATCCAGAGAGGTTAGAAAAAGTATCTAGATCCTCTATGAGGCTGTGGAGAGATTCTAATTGTGGATGTAAAAGAAAACATGAATCATCAGCGTACAATGACACCTTTGTTTTTAAGCCACGGATTTCTAATCCCTTAATATTACTGTTGGATCTAATTTTAACAGCTAACTTTTCTATGGCAATAATAAATAGATATGCCGATAGTGGACTTCCCCCGAAGTCGTTTCCTCTCCTTGTTCGGGCGGCGTTCGACGTCACCGGTCTTCTAGCCATTGCCGAGCCTCCAGTACATTTTAACCTACTAATAACCTATTTATTTATGGTTGCGTAACTTCGTTGTTGTGTAGTGCAAACTATTTTATTTTTGCTGGTGTAAAGATCACGGGTCCTCCTCAACTCGGCACTTCATTACTTGAGGTTTACCAAAGTAATCCTATCTCTGGCTGGCCTGAGTTCCTCCTTCGTCTGCGGAGTGTCTTGTCCAAGCTGCTCCTGTTTGCTCTTCGCCTGGCTGGCCAGAGTTCCTCCTTCGTCTGCGGAGTGTCTTGTCCAAGCTGCTCCTGTTTGCTCTTCGCCTGGCTGGCCTGAGTTCCTCCTTCGTCTGTGGAGTGTCTTGTCCAAGCTGCTCCTGTTTGCTCTTCGCCTGGCTGGCCTGAGTTCCTCCTTCGTCTGTGGAGTGTCTTGTCCAAGCTGCTCCTGTTTGCTCTTCGCCTGGCTGGCCTGAGTTCCTCCTTCGTCTGCGGAGTGCCTTGTCCAAGCTGCTCCTTTTTGTTCTTCGCCTGGCTGTCAGTGGCTGCTCAACAATCTCAACGTTCTCTCTATCGACCTCAACACCCAATCTACTTACACGCGCAAACACTCACATTCAGACTCATACATACACGCTGTCTCTCTCTCCCCTTACCTTCGTTGGCCTCTAATTTTAAAAAAAAATTGTCAGAGAAAATGACAGTTTTCGTGGTATTGACTTTACTGAACTCTGGAGAAAACAAACATTGTCGCTGGGTGAGTACATTTGACAATGTGCTCTCCCGTCCATTGGACATTTTGTCTGCAGGAACTCGCTCTTTTTTACCCGGTCCACTCGTCCAAGTGCCGATGTATTTGTGGCATGATGTGAACAGTACGAATTTGTGTCACTACCAAAGTCTAATGGTTTTAAATGACTGTTTTATATTGTCTGGAACCTCACTTGAAGAATTTGCTTGCAGTAGGTCTCTTAAAAAATAGAAGTCGTGCAAGGTTATTAAATAGAGGTGCCTAGTTATTCTTCTTTTGTTGATATCAGGTAACGTGCAACCTAACCCTGGCCCTGATTTGCAATGTCTCCAAACCCCCTCTGATTTTAAATCTAGATCTGGTTTTGGTATTTTTCATTTAAATGTACGCAGCCTGTTGTCAAAAATGGATGGGGTTAGGATTTGGGCTAAATCAACTGATGCTGATGTAATTGTGTTTTCTGAACCCTGGCTCAGCAAGTCTGTTTTTGATAAGGATATTTGTATAAGTGGTTACAATGTTTATCGCACTGATCGGGTTAAGAAAGGTGGGGGTGTGGCTATATATGTCAAATCTAAATTCCCTTTAAGTATGGCAAAGTCTGAAACTATTTGTAAACAGTTGGATTTTCTTGCTTTGAATATTGAGGTTTCAAAGGGTCTCTCTATAACTGTGATTGGCTGTTATAGACCCCCCTCTGCTCTCGGTGATGCATTTTCTTCTTTGACGCACCTTATGTCTAAGCTTCTTTACAGTGAAATGATCTTGATTGGTGATCTCAACTGGTGTTGGTTAAAGCCGGTGTCTGATGATTTAAAAATGTTTTGTAATTCTATGAATCTTACCCAGTTGATTAACTCACCCAAATCTTAAATGCCCAGATAAATCTACCCTGATTGATTTGATATTGACAAATGTTCCACATAAATATTCTGCGGTTGGTGTTTTTTGTAAGGATTTAAGTGACCATTGTGCTGTTGTTGCTGTTAGAAATACTAAGGTTCCAAAGACAAACCACTTTTTATTCGTAAGAGAAATTTGAAGTGTTTTAATGAGCAGGCTTTCTTTCATGATTTGTTTTATTTTGACTGGAGCAGATTGAGCTTATCCCTGATGTGGAAACTGCCTGGAAATTCTTTCATGGTAGTTTTTCCCAAATAGTAAACAAACATGCCCCATTCCGCAGGTTCAGGGTTAAAGGGCGGGATCATCCATGGTTTTCTTCTGAGCTGTCTTGTATTATTCACGACCGTAATCTAGCCTGGGCTAAAGCAAGGAAATCATGTTCTGATGCTGATTGGCTTATTTTTAGGCAGTTACAAAATAAGTGTTCTTTTCTTCTCAGGAAGGACAAGTCTGAATATTTTATGTCTGTTACCACTGATAACCTGAATGACCCTAGAAAGTTTTGGAAGGCTATTAAGTCTATGTCTGGTAACAGTAATGTTAACCTCTAGCACTTAGCCATCCCGGATCCGGGATCGTGAATACAGCCTCAAGCTCATTACCATAACGCAACGTTAACTATTCATGAAAATCGCAAATGAAATGAAATAAATATGCTAGCTCTCAAGCTTAGGCTTTTGTTAACAACACTGTCATCTCAGATTTTCAAAATATGCTTCTCAACCATAGGAAAACAATAATTTGTGTAACAGTAGCTAGCTAGCGTAGCATTTAGCGTTAGCATTAGCGTTAGCATTCAGCAGGCAACATTTTCACAAAAACCAGAAAAGCATTCAAATAAAATCATTTACCTTCGAAGAACTTCAGATGTTTTCATTGAGATGACTCTGTTAGATAGCAAATGTTCAGTTTTTCCTGAAAGATTATTTGTTTAGGAGAAATCGCTCCGTTTGGTGCGTCATGTTTGGCTACCAAAAAAAAACGAAAATCCAGTCATCAAAACGCCAAACTTTTTTCCAAATTAACTCCATAATATCGACTGAAACATGGCAAACGTTGTTTAGAACCAATCCTCAAGGTGTTTTTCACGTATCTCTTCGATGATATATCGTTCGTGGAAGTGTGCTTTCTGTCCTGAATCCCAGGAGAAAATGCCCGCAACTGAAGATTACGCACCAATTTAGACAAAGGACACCGAGCGGACCCCTGGAAAATGTAGTCTCTTATGGCCAATCTTCCAATGATATGCCTACAAATACGTCACAATGCTGCAGACATCTTGAAGAAACGACAGAAAGCGCAGGCTCGTTCCTGGTGCATTCACAGCCATATAAGGAGACATTGGAAAACAGAGCTTCAGAAATTCTGCTCATTTCCTGTTTGAAGTTTCATCTTGGTTTCGCCTGTAGCATGAGTTCTGTGGCACTCACAGATAATATCTTTGCAGTTTTGGAAACGTTAGACTGTTTTCTTTCCAAAGCTGTCAATTATATGCATAGTCGAGCATCTTTTCGTGACAAAATATTGCGCTTAAAACGGGCACGTTTTTTTATCCAATAATGAAATAGCGCCCCCATAGACTCAACTGGCTAATGAATTACCGTCATGTGTATTGAAGGACTCTGTTGCTGTATATGACAACTGAAATGCTGAATTGTTTCAATGAGCACTTTGTATCATCTGGTAGGCTGTTTGATTCAGTGTCCTCCGTCTCTGTACAACCCTGTGTGGATGAACCAGTGAGAGCTGGTCAAACTTTTTGCTTTTTGCCATTCTCAGTGCAGGTGGTACATAAAGTCCTGAAGTCCATAGATCAGACAAAGCCTGCAGGTCCTGATCTTTTGGATCCCTGCTTTTTAAATCTGGCAGCTGATTTCATAGCTGAACCACTTACATATCTGTTCAATCTAACCCTGGAATGTAATGAAATTCCAAAGATCTGGAAATCAGCATTTGTCCAACCACTTTTAAAAGGGGGAGATCCAACTCTTTTAAATAATTATAGGCCAATCTCAAAGCTGTCAGCCCAGGTGAAAATACTTGAAACCCTTGTAAGTGAACAGCTAAAATAGTTTTTATTTACTAACTCTATTTGATCAATGTACCAATCGGGCTTCAGGAAGAAGCATAGCACAATTACAGCAGCCATGAAGGTTTTAAATGATATCACTGAAGCCATTGACAAAAAACAGCACTGTGTCTCACTTTTTATTGATCTCTCTAAGGCTTTTGATACAGTTGATCATGCTATACTAAGGCAGAGATTGTTGAGTGTAGGTCTTTCGGAGCATGCAGTTGCATGGTTTGCTAACTATCTGTCTGATAGAACTCAATGCACTCAATTTGATGGGCTTATGTCTGTTCAATTGTCTGTCTTGAATGGTGTGCCCCAAGGCTCTGTACTTGGTCCTCTCTTATTCACTATTTATATAAATGATTTAAACAAAAATGTCCAAAATGCATAACTTCATTTTTATGCTGATGATACTGTTATTTACTGTTGTGCCTCGTCTCTTACAAAAGCTTTCCAGAACATGCAAACTGCTTTTTATACTGTTCAACATACCTTGTGTCAATTGAAGCTTATCCTCAATACTGACAAAACTAAACTAATGGTGTTTTATAATGCAAGAAATAGACCTCTGAACCTTTCACCTATTACTACCTGTCAGGGCAAGGAGATTGAGGTTGTAACCTTGTATAAATATCTTGGAATTTTAATTGATGACGGCCTCTCTTTTAAATTGCATATTCAACAACTTACAAAAAATTGAAGCTGAAATTGGGATTTTAATTTTAGGAATAAGGCCTGTTTTTCTTTTGAAGCCAGAAGGAGGCTAGTATCAGCTACATTTATGCCTTTACTAGACTATGGGGATATTTTATATATGAATGCTTCTGCTCAGTGTTTGAGATCAATTGACACTCTTTACCATGGCACTTTGAGATTTATTTTAAACTGCAAAACCCTTACGCACCCCTGCACTTTGTATACCAGGGTTGGCTGGCCTTCTCTAGTCACTCGTAGGCTCAGTCACTGGTATACTTTTATTTACAAAGCCATTTTGGGTTTACTACCTTTTTATTTGTGCATTTTTATTGTTCAGAAATGTGGTGGGTACTCTCTTCGTTCGCTGGACTTTATCCTGCTAACTGTTCCAAATGTCCGAACTGAATTTGGTAAAAGGGCTTTTATGTTCTCTGCGCCATCGTCTTGGAACACCTTACAAAATACTTTAAAACTGGAAGAACTTGTCCCTATTGGTGTTTTTAAATCACCGATAAAGGATTTTGAGGCTGATTCCCTGACCTGTCAATGTTTTTAATTGCTGTTTTATACTCTTGTGAATTCAATGGTTTTTACTAGATTACTTGTAGTTTTTCATGTTGTCTGTCTATAATTTTTTTATAATGACTTGGTGCTGCCTATCTTGGCCAGGGCGCTCTTGAAAAATAGATTTTAATCTCAATTTGCCCTTCCTGGTTAAATAAAGGTTAAATAAAATAAATAAAAATGTCCATTTGTTTTGTCTTGTTTTCCCACACACCTGGTTTACATTTCCCTCATTACTTGTCATGTATTTAACCCTCTGTTCCCCCCATGTCTGCGTGTGAAATTGTTTATTGTCAAGGTTGGCACGCTTCCGGTTGGTTTGCACCAGGTTTTGTTTTATTACCTGTGCTTTGTGGCAGCCGGTACTTTGTACTTGGGTTTTTGTACTTTGTGATGCCTCTCTTGTTCGTTGGGCATTTGTTTTGTGACGCGGATGCGTTCTGTGCAAATGATTGCCTTAGTAAAGTGCTTTTTCCCCTCATCTCTGCTCTCCTGCGCCTGACTTCCATGCACCAGCTACACTCACCCCTTGACAGGACAACCTTGTTTTACTCCTCTTGACAGTTCGAAACTTTCTGAGATGTAGCCAAAATTTAAATATTCCAGGCATCTATATATAAACTGCAGTCGTTGTTAATCAAAAGCCTTTTCAAAGTCAGCTATGAAATCCAGGCCTGGTTTCACAGATATTTCATAGTATTCTATTGTTTCCAGTACTTGTCTTACATTATCTCCAATGCATCGTCCATGTAAAAAAAACTGATTAGGATGAATAATATCTGACAAAACCTTTTTAATTCTATGCACCAGGCATTTAGCTAGAATTTTTGCATCACAACACTGAAGTGTAAGAGGCCTTCAATTACATTTTTTAAATGGACTGGATCTTTATATATACCACTTGGATCCTGTTTCGGTAATTATGATATCAGACCTTCTTGTTGCGTGTCCGATAATCTACCATTTATATAGGAGTGGTTAAAACATGCAACTAATGGTCCTCTGAGTATATCAAAAAAAGTTTGGTATACTTCCACTGGTGTAACATCCAGCCCTGGAGTTTTCACGGACTTAAAGGCTTTAATTGCATCAAGAAGTTCCTCCTCAGTAATTTGGCCTTCAAACGAGTCTTTCTGTACAGATGTTAATTTAGATTATTAAAAATCCATACAATTAGCTTCGGTTAGTGGAGATGGAGGAGACAAACGAAAACATATTCTTAAAGTACATTACTCCTCTTTCAAAATATAGTTCAAATCAAATCAAATTGTATTAGTCACGTGCGCCGAATACAACCTTACAGTGAAATGCTTACTTACGAGCCCCTAACCAACAATGCAGTTTAAAAAAAATACAGATAAGAATAAGAGATAAAAGTAATACGGAATTAAAGAGCAGCAGTAAAATAACAATAGTGAGACTATATACAGAGGGGTACCGATACAGACTCAATGTGCGGGGGTACCGGTTAGTTGAGGTAGTATGCACATGTAGGTAGAGTTATTAAAGTGACTACGCATAGATAACAACAGAGAATAGCAGTGGTGTAAAGAGGGGGAGGGGTAGCAGAGAGAACAGTCGGTAGCAGAGAGCAGAGAGAACAGTCTATGACTGGAGTGGCTGGAGTCTTTGGCAATTTTTAGGGCCTTCCTCTGACACCGTCTGGTATAGAGGTCCCGGATGGCAGGAAGCTTGGCCCCAGTGATATACTGGGACGTTCGCACTACCCTCTGTAGTGCCTTGCGGTCGGAGGCTGAGCAGTTGCCATTCCAGGCAGTGATGCAACCAGTCAGGATGCTCTCGATGGTGCAGCTGTAGAACCTTTTGAGGATCTGAGGACCCATGCCAAATCTTTTCAGTCTCCTGAGGGGGAATAGGTTTGTAGGGTTAGCTTATTGATGAGCTTTGAGGGTACTTTGGTGTTGAACGCTGAGCTGTAGTCAATGAATAGCATTCTCGCATAGGTGTACCTTTTGTCCAGGTGGGAACGGGCAGTGTGGAGTGCAATAGAGACTGCATCATCTGTGGAGCTGTTGGGGCGGTATGCAAATTGGAGTGGGTCTAGGGTTTCTGGGATGATGGTGTTGATGTGAGCCATGACCAGCATTTCAAAGCACTTAAATGGCTACAGAGGTGAGTGCTACGGGTTGGTAGTCATTTAGGCAGGTTACCTTAGTGTTCTTGGGAACAGGCACTATGGTGATCTGCTTAAAACATGTTGGTATTACAAACACGGATAGGGAGAGGTTGAAAATGTCAGCGAAGACACTTGCCAGTTGGTCAGCGCATGCTCGCAGTACACGTCCTGGTAATCCGTCTGGCCCTGCGGCCTTGTGAATGTTGACCTTTTTAAAGGTCTTACTCACATCGGCTGCGGAGAGTGTGATCGCACAAGTCTTCCGGAACAGCTGGTGCTCTCATGCATGTTTCAGTGTTATTTGCCTCGAAGCGAGCATAGAAGTACTTTAGCTCGTCTGGTAGGCTCGTGTCACTGGGCAGCTCTCGGCTGTGCTTCCCTTTGTAGTCTGTAATGGTTTGCAGGCCCTGCCACATCCGACGAGCTTCAGAGCCGGTGTAGTACGACTTGATCTTAGTCCTGTATTGATGCTTTGCCTGTTTGATGGTTCGTCAGAGGGCATAGTGGGATTTCTTATAAGCTTCACGGTTAGAGTCCCGCTCCTTGAAAGCGGCAGCTCTAGCCTTTAGCTCAGTGCGGATGCTGCCTATAATCCATGGCTTCTGGTTGGAGTATGTACGTACAATCACTGTGGGGACAACATCATCGATACACTTATTGATGAAGCCAAAGACACTCCTCAATGCCATCGGAGGAATCCCGGAACATATTCCAGTCTGTGCTAGCAAAACAGTCCTGTAGCTTAGCATCTGCTTCATCTGACCACTTTTTTATTGATCTAGTCACTGGTGCTTCCCGCTTTAATTTTTGCTTGTAAGCAGGAATCAGGAGAATAGAATTATGGTCAGATTTGCCAAATTGAGGGCAAGGGAGCGCCTTGTATGTGGCTCTGTGTGTGGAGTATAGGTGTTCCAGAGTTATTTTTCCTCTGGTTGCACATTTAACATGCTGATAGAAATTTGGTAAAAACGGATTTAAGTTTCCCTGCATTAAAGTCCCCGACTACTAGGCGCGCCGCCTCTGGGTGAGCGTTTTCTTGTTTACTTATGGCGGAATACAGCTCATTCAATGCTGTCTTAGTGCCAGCCTCTGACTGGGGTGGTATGTAAACAGCTACGAAGAATACAGATGAAAACTCTCTCGATAGGTAGTGTGGTCTACAGCTTATCATGAGATGCTCTACCTCTACCTGAAACGAGCAATTGCTCGAGACTTCCTTAGATGTCGTGCACCAGCTCATGATTCCGGTGAATCATGAGTGACTCCATCATTTGTAACACATTTTTCAAAACCAAAAAAATTCAAAACAAACTAAAAATAATTTGGTGCATTTTTCCCCATATTCCATCCAGTTTGCTTTATTTTTATAATATATTACACTGGATCTTTCTAGAATAAGTTCCTCCATTTATTTTTGTTTTTCCTCGTAACTTATTCTGTGCCTCTATGGTACAGTTTTTATTGCTATCTATCTGTACTGTTAGTCCTTCAATTTCCTTTGTTAATATGTACTCTTTTGACCTAAATTGCTTTTGTTTTATCGATGAGTACTAAATTGCATGGCCTCTAAAGGCACATTTAAAAGTGTCCCATACAATAAGGGCATCTGATGTACCTATGTTATGTTGAAAAAAGTCAGTTATGAATTCTTCTGTCCTAGTTAATCATCCAGTAGGCTTTGATTAAATTTCCAATATCCTCGCCCATGTGGAAATTCTGTAAGAGTAATATATATACCAATTACGTAATAGTCCGACCGCATTCTGTCCCCTAATGTGTTTATATTAATTTACGGTCAATTACCAAGAGACCGGCAGACTTTTGCATGACAATAACAGTCTGACAAAATGTAATGGCCACCACAGCCCAAATTGATCCTGCATATTACAGTGGCATATTGCTGGTTGTGCGTGTTACCTGTAGCTCTTGAACCCAGGAGCAGTGCCAGTAAGACATGTTGCACCATTTGACAAAGAACTGCCTCTCTGGTCGGCCGGCCAATGGGACAGGGTCTGGGGCCTCGGCTGGGAGGTCCAGGGGGCGGGGCACAGGTGTAGGGGAAGGAGGTTCACCCCACTTCCAGGTCAGAACCTTCTGGACTTTACCTTTCATGCCCGGGCACTAAGGGAAATTCAGGAACAATCAGATACAGCGGGGCAAAAAAATTATTTAGTCAGCCACCAATTGTGCAAGTTCTCCCACTTAAAAATATGAGAGAGGCCTGTAATTTTCATCATAGGTACAATTCAACTATGACAGACAAAATGAGAAAAAAAATCCAGAAAATCACATTGTAGGATTTTTTATGAATGTATTTTGCAAATTATGGTGGAAAATAAGTATTTGGTCAATAACAAAACTTTATCTCAATACTTTGTTATATACCCTTTGTTGGCAATGACAGAGGTCAAACGTTTTCTGTAAGTCTTCACAAGGTTTTCACACACTGTTGCTGGTATTTTGGCCCATTCCTCTAGAGCAGTGATGTTTTGGGGCTGTTGCTGGGCAACACGGACTTTCAACTCCCTCCAAAGATTTTCTGTTGGGTTGAGATCTGGAGACTGGCTAGGCCACTCCAGGACCTTGAAATGCTTCTTACGAAGCCACTCCTTCGTTGCCCGGGCGGTGTGTTTGGGATCATTGTCATGCTGAAAGACCCAGCCACGTTTCATCTTCAATGCCCTTGCTGATGGAAGGAGGTTTTCAATCAAAATCTCACGATACATGGCCCCATTCATTCTTTCCTTTACACGGATCAGTCGTCCTGGTCCCTTTGCAGAAAAACAGCCCCAAAGCATGATGTTTCCATCCCCATGCTTCACAGTAGGTATGGTGTTCTTTGGATACAACTCAGCATTCTTTGTCCTCCAAACACGACGAGTTGAGTTTTTACCAAAAAGTTATATTTTGGTTTCATCTGACCATATGACATTCTCCCAATCTTCTTCTGGATCATCCAAATGCTCTCTAGCAAACTTCAGACGGGCCTGGACATGTACTGGCTTAAGCAGGGGGACACGTCTGGCACGGCAGGATTTGAGTCCCTGGCGGCGTAGTGTGTTACTGATGGTAGGCTTTGTTACTTTGGTCCCAGCTCTCTGCAGGTCATTCACTAGGTCCCCCCGTGTGGTTCTGGGATTTTTGCTCACCGTTCTTGCGATCATTTTGACCCCATGGGGTGAGATCTTGTGTGGAGCCCCAGATCGAGGAAGATTATCAGTGGTCTTGTATGTCTTTTATTTCCTAATAATTGCTCCCACAGTTGATTTCTTCAAACAAAGCTGATTACCTATTGCAGATTCAGTCTTCCCAGCCTGGTGCAGGTCTACAATTGTGTTTCTGGTGTCCTTTGACAGCTCTTTGGTCTTGGCCATAGTGGAGTTTGGAGTGTGACTGTTTGAGGTTGTGGACAGGTGTATTTTATACTGATAACAATTTCAAACAGGTGCCATTAATACAGGTAACGAATGGAGGACAGAGGAGCCTCTTAAAGAAGAAGTTACAGGTCTGTGAGAGCCAGAAATTGCTTGTGACCAAATACTTATTTTCCACCATAATTTGCAAATAAATTCATTAAAAATCCAACAATGTGATTTTCTGGATTTTTTTTCTCATTTTGTCTGCATAGTTGAAGTGTACCTATGCTGAAAATTACAGGCCTCTCTCATCTTTTTAAGTGGGAGAACTTGCACAATTGTTGGCTGACTAAATACTTTTTTGCATACATTCACAAAGAAATATCTTGTGTAAAAAATACCTACTTTGTCAATCATGTCAACACTACATATTGCATTTCTATCTGCAATCTTTCGTCATTATAAATGTAAAAACCAACGCCAGCGTATACGAGGAGAGATCGGAAATGAGAGTGAAATGGCAGCTGTATAGCTGACTCAACTCAAATCAAGAATTCCATATGAAGCCACCAACACAAGTATAATAGAACATGTTCCCCTTAATAATAATGTACATCCAACACCCACCCATAAGTTCAGATTCATTCTCTCTCTCTCACACACAGACATACACAGGGTGGCAGGGCTCACCATGCAGCGTGGGCAGATCCATTCCCCGTTGGGTATCTCGGGGAGGGGGGGGTTGAGACAGTGGATGTGGTAGGAGGAGGTACAGGTGTCACAGCACAGCAGCTCTCCTCCATCCTTACACACCCTGCAGAACTCTATGTGATGGTCATCCTCCTCCTCTACCCATCCCTCATCCCTCCCTACCTCCTCATCCTCCCCCTCTCCCTCAGACAGCTCCTCTCTGGCCTCCCACTGGATCCCCTCCTTCTCCTGCAGGGAGGAACAACAAGAGAGTGGGAGGAGAGAGCAGGAGGGGGAGGGGGTACAAGAATGTGGGAGGGGTGTGGCGGAGGGGGTAGTGAGAGTGCAGGAAGGGGAGTGAGGAGGGAGAGGGAAGGAAGAGGTGGGGAGGTGTTGAGAGGAAATGGGAAGAGAGGGGAGTGGAATGATGGAGGGGAAGCGAGAGTGGGTGAAAGGGGGCAGAACCAGAGAGGGGAGGTGAGAGTAGGGGAGGAAGGGGGGGGTGATGAAGGACAAAGGGAAGAAGAGTGAAAGATAGGAGGAGTGAAAGAGAGAAAGACCAGGATAGGAAAAGGTCAATATCAGAAATAGGATATCACACCAATCTTTAGTCATTAAAGAGAAAATACATACAGTGTATACAAGCAATATGGTGTAAACTCTACCTAACCATGGGTTGGACTATGGGCCAACTTCAGACTGGGTACATTGTGTACTTACACAGTGGGGGCAGCTCCACTTGCCCTCGGGGGCCTTCTCCATGTCGGGGTCAAGACAGACCATGTGGTAGGCCCTGGGACAGGTGTCACACAGGATGATCTCCCCTCCCTGCTGGCACACCTCACAGTAGTCCTGGTGGTCTGTCTCATAGCCGTCACCATCCTCCTCAACTGGGATGGGAAGAGGAGGAGTTAGGGAGGGGGAGGAGTTAGGAGGGAGGGGGATGGTACATGATGATGGTCCTGTCAAAAACATTTAATATTATCAAATGATTGGCTGAGAGCCAGGTCCTTGGTTCCTCTAATCCTCTGATTCCTCTAATCACATGATCATCAACAACAAAATTAGTTAGTTAGTGCTGGAATGGAAGAAAAGCCTGAACCCACTATAGCTCTCCTGATCTAAGGTATGTGACTGACCACTAGTCTACATGCTATAGCCCCAGGCTATAGCATGTAGACACCTCCATTACATAGAATGAGAGGTCAAGAGATGACAGTTGCGTTTCCATGCCAACCTTTCTTCTTCTTCTTGGCGGTCTTGGCCTTCTTCTTGGAGCGGCTGCTGTGGCTGTTGGAGCCGTCCGACACTTCAAAGGTCCCGTCGTCAAAGTCACTCTCCACGTCAAGCTCATCCTCCTCACTCTGACAACAACACAGGGAGAGAAACAGAGACAAAGATACAATGATAGAACTGTGGGACAGAAGTATGGCAAGGCTTACTGCATATCAGTTGATTCTCAGACAAGTTAGTTTTCTTACCGAGGATCTCTTCCTCTTGCTGCTGAAGCCTCCCAGTTTGATCTTGAGCGGAGCCACCTTCTTGGCTTTGGGCTTGGGGGCAGCCTTAGGGTTGGGCTTGGACCTCCTGCGAGCATTGGGGCCTGCAGAGGGCGATGGAGTTCAATTATTCCCTTATTCTACAACGAATACCCAACAATAACATTATACATGCTCCCTCCATCAGCATTCCTTTAACTTGTTCCTCACCTTTGCCCTCTTTGGTCTTGGCCTTGCGGAGTGGGGGTGCAGGCACAGCGGGCACAGCTACAGGTACGGAAGCGAGTGCAGCTGGAGGGGACTCTTTCGCGGCACTACCCCCCGCCCCTGTATCCCCTCCTGCCTCTGTCCCTGCCACCACCATGCTTTCCACGGCCGCAGCCACGTTGGCAGCTGCCAGGGCTGCGTTGGCACTGGCACAGCCCTACAGAGGGTTAGACAAGGCAGCATGGTAATCAGGACCTTTGCTATAAAGAACATGCAATCATTGTCAAAATACATTTGTAAGGTATTGTAATAGCAATGTAATGTCATGTTATAGCAATGTAATGTCATGTAATAGCAATGCCTTGTATTGGGTTGTGTTACCTTCAGAGGGTTGTTGGTGCTGAACTCCCTCCACTTGGCCATCATCAGAGTCATCATCCTGGACACAGCGATCTTGGGGTTCTTGGCTGCGATGAGGGGTCTGGGGAAGTGAGGGCAAAGGAGAGGCAGAGGTTAAGTTTGGGGCACTCTACGGGGAGCCGGCAGAAAGTGGATGTTTGCGGTTTTCAGGGATACAGTATTTTCAACATAACTTCCATTTGCTCTGAAAAACAGATGTGGGGACTCCTTTCAAGCGTCTTTTTACGCCTGCTGTTAGTTTCAGTTCGGGGTAGAAGTAGGGGCAGTTTCAGACTGGTTGTAGCTAGCTCAGTCACACACAGATATGAAGTAACTTTCTCCTCCGATCCACAAAAGCTGCGCTTTCCAGGTGAAGTGGTACTGAAACCCGCTACAGTGGAAATAGAAGGAGAATAGCAAAAAACAAGTAGAAAACATGAGACGTGAGAGAGGTGTGTTAACCTGACAAACTGGCTGAAGGCCTTGTAGTTGGTGATGGTGGTGTAGTCCTTCTGAGTGAAGACATGGTCGATGTCTTTCATGCCCCAGTCCTCCAGCAGCTGAGTCGAGCTCTTGGGCTCCTGGAGAGGGGGCATTGCATTCAGGGTCACTGAGCCAACAGGGTCATTAAGTGCATTGCAGGGGCTGCTTCAAATCAAAACAAAGAACAGCTCCAACGACTCCCTTGTTCACCCCACCTGCACCACCCACATCCTCGTAGCCTTCATCCTCACCTGGCTATCTTCATCATCATCCTCCTCATCATCCTCATCTTTCTCTAGTTCTGGTTCTTTGCGTTTACTCTTGGAGCTGGATGAGCCTCCTCCTCCTTTCTCCTTCTCTCCACTCGTCCCTCCCTTCTTCTTGTCTTTGGAGGAGCTGGAGCGCTTCTTCTTCTTCCCCCTCGGGGCGTAATCACTTCCCTCGCTTTCTGACCTGGCTCTACCTCCTCCTCCCTCTTCCTCCTCCCTCGCTGCTTGCTCTACTGCTATGAAGGGTTCTGGTGAGCTGACTGGCACCTCCTGAGAGGAAACAAAATGAGTCAACATAGATGCAAATATGAAGAAAAAAATCTCACAAATGATGAAAATCTATACTAAGGCCAGGTCAAAAGGGTCAAAGGCTAGGGGCTATCTGTATTGTTATTATTATACTTCAAAATGCATTCTTCCCTCCCAACTTCCTTGGAGCAATCCCTGATATCAGTAACTAGGATACTTCATGTAAGGAAGGATGATGCCCATCCTACCTCTCTGACAGGTCTTGGTCTCTTGCTGATCCTGCTCTCACGGCTCTTCTTGGCTTTCTTCTTCTTCTTTGACTTGGTGGGGACCTCGACGTCAGACACAGCGTCTTCTGGTTCCCCCTCATCTGCAGATGGAAAGGGCACAGGAATTGATTGAATATAATGCATACTTGATTGAGACAATATTGTATATTATATATATATATATATATATATATATTATATATATATATATTAATTTAAAACAATATTCATAGAATACCGAGGGATTTGTATAAAATTCTAAAACTGTCAACTCCAGACAAGCTTTATTGACAGTGTTTTGGATACATTTTGATATAAAGATATGCACTGCACGCCAGTTGCCAGCTCAGTACCAAACAGAGGCATGACTCGTGTGACTGCCTGCAAATGGTCGTGGACGTAACTTCTAACAACAACACGCATGCATTGACAGTGCAAATATTTACGCACTCTCTATTGGTAACTAGCTAGCGTGCTATCAAGTTTGCCAGCTAGTGTAGAAGAAAAACATTCGGCTAGCTAGCGAACTGGGCTGCCTAATGTAAAGTGTCACTACTAGCACCAGACTAGAGTAGCTAGCAAATCAGCTAGCTAACTAGCTAACGTAACCTTAACTAACGTTACCAACCTGCAAGCTTGAAAAAAATAGATCGCTGACCATGTCTTACCATGTGCAAGTCCTGTAGGTTCCAAGTCTTCCCTCTCGTCCTCGCTTCCCGACATATTTCAATAATAATGAATTTAAATTAAAAGCGAGCTAATCCCTCCACCGAACCCGGTCCGATCTGGTGAGGGAGGAGGGCAAATGACGTGTGGGTGGTGGAGAATGGAACGGGGGTGTCCTGGGGAGGGGGGGTCGCTGTAAGAAGAAAAAAAACCTTGGCTTGAATTAGCAATCCTATTGGTATTTCTCGAATAATAATAAGTATTTATTACAGTGACAGGTCACGGTGTGACATGTTAACTATCTTATTACATCGAAAAACATTTGTTTTATATTGGCATGCCTCTGTCCACACCGCACAGGAAGCTGTAGCAATGGACACCCGTCAATCATCGTGTATTGAATAGAAAGGTTCATTATAGTACTCTGCAATACTGCCCCACTCGCGATACAAACTCAATTTAGGCAAAGTTACAGTTACCGTCAGGGTTCAAGTGAAACCCCTAAGACTTTTGAGAAACTTACTGTAGTCCCTGTTAGATTTGGGTTTCCTTCGTGTAATAATTGTCTCTCAGCAATGGTATTAGTCTTTAATATAAATTAATGAGCAACAATATCCAGTAAAATATGTCGTTAATGACCCCGTAAAACACGTTGCACACTCCGTCCCCCTTCTCTCCCCCAGCCTCAGTGGCTAGCAGAGCTTAGCTAACATCCTCACAAACACACAAAGGGGGCAGACATCCCAGAATAATCCCCCCTCCCTCGGCGTTCTGTAACACTCACACAACTCTGCATAGTTACCTTGCAACGGACAGACCATAATACTCAGCCTTCACGCACCTCCCCCCTCTACACACACACACACACACACACTCATACACATACACTTCTACTGCACACACACCCTTTCCCTTCAGTCCCAGCCCCTTAGCAACCCCGTTGTCATGGAGACACTCCTCCTCCCGCCCTCTCTCTGACAGACCATAATACTCCAGCCACCAACATCCCATAATAAACACAACTCCTAAAAAGACAGGAGAAAAAATACCAGTCACATGGTCTCCAGGGAAACTCTAGGCCACTGGTGACAGACCATAATATTCACAGACTGTCCTCCTGGCATGTCTACCACTGCACCCAGAAGACCTATGGAAGCCCACACGTAGGCTAGGCTACCACTGTGCGTACTTACAGACTGCACTCACAGTATAGGACTGCTTTATAACACTTGCATGGGAATAACTCTAGGCCAACGGTACTGAAGTACATGGTACACATGGCATAGTCTTAAATACACACCACAACACAATAGGTTTGCCACACACATGTAATTGTTTGGGACCCACAGGGATACCAGAAACATGTACTGCTTGTGTCAATGATGGACTGCTGTGTCACATGTTAGGCACCTGTCTCTGGACTCAACAGAACAACTTATGGGATGGCACAGTACAGTTCGGGTCTATTGTCCCCATAGCCCTCACAGCATGCAGTGCTGTGGACAGGGTAGAGGAAACTAGAATGTGAAACAGGGTCAACATTGCATTGACCGCCACAGAGAATTCAACCATATAGAAGAGCATCTAAAGCAGTTTTTCCCAACCAGGGGTACTAGGACTCCTGAGGGTACCTGGCCTATCCACAGGGGGTGCTCATCAGCCCAAGAGCTTGACTCAGCTGCTGGGGGACTCGGACATGAAAGACATCGACCATGTCTTCGCTCAGAAGACTCATCAGACCATAGGCCTACTGGAAAAATGCACATGATGGGGTACTCCGGGCAGAGCAAAATTCAGCTGGTGGTCCAGTAGCTGAAACAGGTTGGATACCACAGATCTAAAGTATACACAGATGCATTCAGACTTGAATTGTGCAACAGATGGTCAGTAGATTGCATTGACCAGGGATGTTAATGTTTTGATGCCGTGTTTACAAACACAATACCTGACAGCATCAGCATGCTTCTTTTATATTTTATTGAACCTTTATTTAACGAGGCAAGTCAGTTAAGAACATATTCTTATTTACAATGACGGCCTACCCCAGCCAAACGCTAACCCGGGCTACGCTGGGCCAATTGTGTGCAGCCCTATGGGACTCCCAATCACGACCGGTTGTAATACAGCCTGGAATCTAACCAGGTTCTGTAGTGATGCCTCTAGCACTGAGATGCAGTGCCTTAGACTGCTGCGCCACTCAGGAGCCCTGTAGACAGAAACATTTAAAACACCTTGTGACAACTGCAGATGTATAAAAAAAAAGGCTTTATCAATTAGATTTGATCGATTGATTGATTTATACCCTAATGTGTTAGGACTGAATCAGTGATGAGAATCAAGTCATCTGGGATATGTGTGATGGATGCATTGTGTTTACATGGAACGACAGTGGACTGTCATGCATCACTCTGAATGGTTGGACTCTGTCCTTATGGGGTGGCATTTTCTAGATGACAGACAATATAATGGTATCATGTTGTAGTGTGTGTGTGTGTGTGTGTGTGTGTGTGTGGGTGAATTTCTTACCTCCCTCTCTCACCATCCCCGTCAGGTTTCTGCAACTACATTTTTCCTGGACCAGGGTTCCTGAAACCAAACATGTTCATTTTGTGACTTTGTTACTGTATCGCTGATATTGATTTATCAGTAGTATATTATGGGCATATCAACCAGGCTTTTGCACCACTGTAAAGTTTATATCCTGCTTTTTTCCAGAGGAAATAAGTAGACAAAGAAAATACAATTGTTGCTATTTACACTTGTATCTTTTGGTTCTACCTTTCATGTTTTATTCCCCTGATAATAACAGGTGAAAATGCGTAGGAAATCAGTTCCTAAAAGCTACTGAGCCAAACCCACAGAATAAACTCACTCTCTCACCTTCTTTCTCTCCTGTGCTCTGTCACTATGGAGATTGAGGAGGAGGGGGGGGGACCCTGTATCAACCAATCACAATTTGGTTAGTGGGGGGGGGGGGTAAACCTTCCTCTGTCCTTCCCCCTCCATATTCCCCACCCCTTCTGAATCACAGCGGCACAACATCCCATAATACTATATCTCTGTAATAGGAGCCTGCTGACCATAAAAGGGAACATGTAAATAGTCTAGTGTGCCTTCTAGTCTGTCTTCTTTCCTTGATCTGCATTGATGTGCAAGAAATGGACAGGTGAGAGAAACTCCTTAGTATGCACCTACAGTACATTGCTTTCACCTATCCTGTGTTTTCAGGTCAGTGCAGAGATTAGGAGAAGAGACCTTTTTAGACTATTGAGATGCACCTATGTATAGTAGCCCTCTGAGCCAACCCCTGGAGATGAAGGTTAGGGAGGGATTGGGGGCAAAGGAGGAGGTCTGAAGTCAGACAGGTAGACAGACAAGTGATGACAGCTGGGATAATGAAGGAACACACTGCTAGACAGGGGGGGGGGGGTTAGACACACCCACGACACACACACAAATGGCACCCACGACACACACACAAATGGCACACGCGGCACACACACATAGGCATACAGACAAAAAAGGGACTGACGGACGGACGGACAGACGGACAGGCAGGCAAACAGACAGGCAGACAGATCCTTAAAAACGTAGAACAAACACCTATCCAGTAGATATGTCTTCTGGTGCTAAATAGCCTGGGATCCTACTCCCTCTACAGGTCAAGTGCACTGACTGTGCCCTGGAAGCAAGAGGCCCTACACCAGAATGATCTCTGCCTGGGTGGGATTTAATTAGGTATGTTTCTACTGGGGTAATGGTCATTTGAAATTCACATTGTTTTTATTGTTTAGCTGTACAGTGTATGTCTTCCAGGTAGGACTGTTATTGTTCAAAAGGAGTTGCCACACCAAACCTGGAGGGAACGCAATGTCTCTCTACACCTGTCTGCCAGTGTGTCCAGCCCAGGTGTAGTGAGCCATTACTCTCTCTGTCTTTCTGACTGCACACCTCATAACATTTCCCCTCGCCATGACCCCAAGCCCCAATGTCTGCGATTGGATGTTCTGTTACCCCCCCAAAACCACACACCCCACCTTCCGTTTCATAACACCTGAATCCCATAGTATTCATAGCACCCTACACACACACACGCACACACATTCCACTCTTATCCCCCCATACCCGCACAACCCACACACTCTCCCCTAGCTTCCCCCTCTCAGGCCTCTGCCTGTCAACCTCTCTATCCCATAATACTCACAATCCCCTCCCTTTCTCTCACAGCCACCGGCACCCCACCCCACCCACACACCCACCGCCTAACAACGTATCTATCCCATAATATTCAGAGCCTCACACACTGCCCCCACCTCCACACATCTGCTGCTCACCCCCCCACCCCTCTAACACATCCATCCCATAATATTCACAGCTCCCTTCACCACCACCCATGCACAGAAACACGTTATGAGCGCAAGCACACTTTCTTATGGTAGTACATTCAGCAGTACTAATTTACTATTCAGCCCCTGTCCTTACAATGGAAATGGGTAGCTTCAGAAGAAACCTCTCTCTCCGGTGGGTGTGCCTTTACAGTAAATGGTAGCGTCTAAGTCAGATATGACTGCTTTGTTCATACTCAGGCTGAGAAAACAGCTAGCATTTCCCCTGGGGGGGAGGGGGGGAAGAGAGAGAGAGAGAGAGAGAGAGAGAGAGAGAGAGAGGGAGAGGGAGAGGGAGAGGGAGAGAGAGAGAGAGAGAGAGAGACAGAGAGAGAGAGGGAGAGAGAGAGAGAGAAAGAGAGAGAGAGAGAGAGAGAGAGAGAGAGAGAGAGAAAGGGGGAGAGAGAGAGAGGGGGAGAGGGAGAGAGAGACAAAGACAGAAACAAAGACAGATACAGAGACACAAGGAGAAAGAGTTACCACCAGAAAGGGCCAAAAAAAGGAGGGATCACATTTCCATCCCATAATAACCTAAGAGAAGGCTTTGCGATAGAGTTCATGGTTACCAAGTGTGACCATGGGGGATTGAGGTCAGCTGGCCATCCAGTAATAATCAGCACACTATGAGATAACAATACGGTACAGATATCTGGATGGAGTGGCAGCGCAGCCCTACCTGTTATACTAGCTACATCATAATGCTATAGGGCTGAATTTATATAGCACTTTTGCAATGCTCAAAGCACTGGAACTCACGCCAATATCCACCACCAATGTGTACTCATGCCCCATCAGTTGTATTTCTTTGTAAGATAAAAGTATCCAAGATATAGTTTTTTATACACAGAATTAATTCAAAGATATTGAATTTGGCCACAGTTGGCCCTTTGAGGTGCGCCGTGCATAACACCTCTGACTGCACCACCACCACCCACCTGGATGTTAGGAAACCTCTAAGAAGTTACACAAACTACTAAATAGGCACAGGTGTTGAGGTAGTCACCTGCAACGTGACTATAGGCAATCAGAGCGTAAGTGAGGCCATCTATGATGATAAAAAGAGCTCCAACGGGAGGAAAGACAAATAAATTGAGGGGATGTTATTTACGAGAGAGGGGTGAAGGGACGGAGGGATGAGCACAACGGAGGCGCTGGACGTGACAGTGGCGAGCCCATCGCCATGGCATTGCTGAGGGATACAGAGGAAGACGTCACTGAGAGAAATGGACGGACAAAAAGGAGGAATACGACATGGAGTAGAGTTTAAAGAATGGAGGGAGGAGGGAAACAGAGAGAGGGACTGTTCAAACGGAGAGAGAGAGAGAGGTTTGGGGAGGTGGGAGGAGGGAGGAGGGAAACAGAGAGAGGGACTGTTCAAACGGAAAGAGAGAGAGAGGTTTGGGGAGGTGGGAGGGGGGAGGGGGAGGGAAACAGAGAGAGGGACTGTTCAAACGGAGAGAGAGAGAGGTTTGGGGAGGTGGGAGGGGGGAGGGGGAGGGAAACAGAGAGAGGGACTGTTCAAACGGAGAGAGAGAGAGAGGTTTGGGGAGGTGGGAGGGAGGAGGGAAACAGAGAGAGGGACTGTTCAAACGGAGATAGAGAGAGGTTTGAGGAGGTGGGAGGGAGGATGGAAACAGAGAGAGGGACTGTTCAAACGGAGAGAGAGAGAGGTTTGGAGAGGTGGGAGGAGGGAGGAGGGAAACAGAGAGAGGGACTGTTCAAACGGAGAGAGAGAGAGGTTTGGAGAGGTGGGAGGAGGGAGGAGGGAAACAGAGAGAGGGACTGTTCAAACGTAGAGAGAGAGAGGTTTGAGGAGGTGGGAGGGGGGAGGTGGAGCCAACCCAGAATTAGGTTATTTATTTGTTTGTTTGGAGAGGGCCTCGTGTCATTGGGTTCAGGTAGACTATGGTATTCCATGCCATCATTATAGGTCGTAGGGCAGGGGTCAGGTGGGCAACAAGGGCCTCATACACCTCTTTCAATGAGTTAACCAAACACTGTTCAGCACTATTAGATTAATTAGATAGGTGTATAAGTGATGGGCATAGGCTACCAATCCCATCCTTGGACAGCCAAAGTGTGCAGGTTGTTGTTACTACCTAGCACTAAAACACCTAAATCAACTACTGGAGATCTAACACAAGTAATAAATGAGTTAACTCAGGTGTTCCAGCACTGGGCCGGAATACACCCCAGCAGCAGGGGTATCCCTACGCACGCACGCACGCACGCACACACAGAGTGCTGTACAGGACCATAAGGGAGCACCAACCCCTCTCCCTGAACTCTAATATCAGAGTTTCCCTCTACTCTACATCCCTGAATGTTCCTTTCTGCCCCCTTTCCATTTACCCTTAACCTCAGTTTAACACCCCAGTAGTTTCTCTTCATCCCTCACTTCATCCCTCCCTCCCCTCCACTTTCGTGATTTATTTGCCTCAGTTCCAATATTTGTCGCCAGTGTGCTTTCTTCCCCTTGTCTAAATGTCACCCCTTCTTCTAAGACAATATAGAGAGGCAGAGAAAGACCGAAGGAGAGGGCAAGTACGGGGGAGATAGAAGAGGGGTGTGGGGAACTCGTAAAAAGAGCAACAAAGTTTGGGAAGATTAAACATTAGGTAAGACACTTTCTCACATACATATATACACAAAAAAACAGTGTCGCAATTCCTGGACGAGGGGTGGGTGTAGTCATCTCTATATCAAACCAAATGTTATTTGTCACATGCGCCGAATACAACAGGTGTATTACAGTGAAATGCTTACTTACAAGCCCTTAACCAATGCAGTTTTAAGAAAATACCCCCCAAAAAGTAAGAGATAAGAATAACAAATAATTAAAGAGCAGCAGTTAATAACAATAGTGGGGCTATATACAGGGGATACAGAGTCAATGTGTCAATGTGCGGGGGCACCGGTGTCGAGGTAACTTAGGTAATTATGTACATGTAGGTAGAGTTATTAAAATGGCTATGCATAGATAATAACAGAGAGTAGCAGCAAAGTAAGGGGGGGGGAGCAATGCAAATAGTCTGGGTAGCCATTTGATTAGCTGTTCAGGGGTCTTATGGCTTGGGGGTAGAAGCTGTTTAGAAGCCTCTTGGACCTAGACACGGCGCTCCGGTACCGCTTGCCATCCAGTAGCCGAGAGAACAGTCTATGACTACAGTGGCTGGAGTCTTTGACAATTTTTTGGGCCTTCCTTTGACACCGCCTGGTATAGGTGTCCTGGATGGCAGGAATCTTGGCCACGGTGATGTACTGGACCATACGCACTACCCTCTGTAGTACCTTGCGGGTCGGTGGCTGAGCAGTTGCCATACCAGGCAGTCACGCAACCCAGATCAGGATGCGCTCAATGGTGCAGCTGTAAAATCTTTTTAGTCTCCTGAGGGGGAATAGGTTTTGTCGTGCCCTCTTCACGACTGTCTTTGTTTGCTTGGACAACGCTAGTTTGTTGGTGATGTGGACGCCAAGGAACTTGAAGCTCTCAACCTGCTCCACTACAGCCCCGTTGATGAGAATGGGGGCGTGCTCGGACCTCCTTGTCCTGTAGTCCACAATCATCTCTTTTGTCTTGATCACGTTGAGGGAGAGGTTGTTGTCCTTGCAGCACACGATCAGGTCTCTGACCTCCTCCATATAGGCTGTCTCATCGTTGTCTGTGATCAGGCCTACCATTGTTGTGTCAAACTTAATGATGATGTTGGAGTCGTGCCTGGCCGTGCATTCATGAGTGAACAGGGAGTTCAGGAGGGGACTGAACACGCACCCCTGAGGAAACCCCCGTGTAGAGGATCATCGTGGCGGATGTGTTAATTCCTACGATTACCACCTGGGGACAGCCCGTCAGGAAGTCCAGTTGCAGAGGGAGGTGTTTAGTCCCAGGGTCCTTCATCTTCTGCTGGGTATTTCATACAGGCCACTGTAACCACTGCACGCTTCAGTCAAACACACAATGTAGCATCATTGAGAACCTGTAGCTAGGGCCACTGAATGAACAGAGACATATCCTGACAGGTGCTTTTAAAGTTCTGGGAAACTGGTGGGTACACACGGACAAACACATGCACAAACGTACGTGCACGCGCACACACACGGTCCGGGTCACATATTATGTCTTGTGCTTAACATGCACAGCGGAGCCCATGCCATTCATCTGTGTCAATGTTAATATACTGTAGTGTAACCATTACACAGTGTCCCCTCCCTACATCTCTTCTCTCTCTCTCTCCCTCCCTGCCTCCCTCACTCTCTCCCTCCCTGCCTCCCTCACTCTCTCCCTCCCTGCCTCCCTCACTCTCTCCCTCCTTTATAACCCATCACTGCCATCTCACCATTCTCACTCTTTCTTTCGGTCTTTTACGGGACTGGACACACATTCGTTTTCTTAAGAGGGGAAGCAACCAAGGGACAAACAGCAGAGAGGAAAAATGCTTTTTTACATATTTACCTATCGAAATCTTAGGGGCTCTTTTGGATGTTGAGTTTCCCTCACTTTTGTTCTTTGTGTTACATTTTCTAGAGAGAGAGAGAGAGATAGAGGGGAATCAGACAAACAAAAAGTGTCATCATTTTGATCACTATCTGCCAAATTATTCTAAAAAGTCATTTTATTTGGTCAAGAACCATACTATTTGGATATGACCTTTTTTATTTTTTTATTTAGTTGTTTTTAGACGTGTACCTGGGTAACTTTACATGACAATACCTTCCTATAGGCATGTTTCTGCTATCACAGAGGTGGAAATTGTTCATCTATAACATTGATACCGTTCACTGAGAAATTGGATTTGATTTTCAATCTGGTCAGACACATTTCCAAAGAGAAAAACTACTGGACAGTGCTGGACATGAACTGGTAAGAACCCACGTTTATTACTAAGCTGTACTCATCCAGAGAACTTGTTATGTATTATATATAGCATTTTTCAAATAAAATGAAATAGCACCCTCATCTACAGTCTTGATCACAGACCTGATGGTTGTGAATAAGTTGTAAGAGGGAGAGATGAGCTTCTCCGACAGAACACATTACTTAACTAACCAGGTCGACCTTCTCCTATCTGCAGATATGAGGGGATCATCCCCAAGCTCGGAACCAGAAAGATAGAACTAACTGACACACTGACGGACAACGAGGCATAACTGTGGAAACGGGCAGACTGCCGCCCAAGGACACTCACTGACCCGCGGAGACGGACAGACAGACAGTCTGATGCCAACTGTCTCCGCTGTCAATCTCACGGCACAACTCCTCCTGCTGTTGCTATGGGCAACCCACCCGACCATGGCAACCAACTGGCTGTAAGTCTGGCGTTCTGGGAGGGAGAGAAAGAGAGAGTTTGTTTGTCATGCTATAACTTTTAAAAGATGGTGACGTGCCTCTAAATCTCTTTCTGTCGCTCCCCTTTCTCTCTTTGTCTCTCCCTTGCTGACCTTTTCTCTCTTGTCCTCTCTCTCCCTCCCTTCACTGTGTCTTCTCTGTCCCTTTGGTCTGCTGGTCTTTCTCTTGTCCTCTCTCTCCCTCCCTTCACTGTGTCTTCTCTGTCCCTTTGGTCTACTGGTCTTTCTCTTGTCCTCTCTGCCCTGCATCTTCCCCTCTCCCTCAGCTCCCTGGCGAGGATGCCGCGCTCGCGGCCCGTGTCGGGTGCTGCCCCCTGTGGGCGGCTGAGGGGACTGTCCGTGGGGCAGGTGGGGGTGTGCAGGGCGCGGGGAGAGGTCATGGAGTCTGTGCGCAAGGCAGCCGAGATGGTCATAGAGGAGGTATGAGCCTGGGGCAGAACTGTCATCGGTTGTGTTACAAAAGTAGTAAAGTCCATGGGGAAGAGTTTTTTAAGATCAGCCATTTGTATTTATTATTATAATTATGGATCATCTTCTTCCACTTTATCCAGCATCATTAACATCTCCCTCATCTGTACTCAGTAAAGTATTAAACAGTTGCACCAGTTTGAGCAAAGTTCACTCTCCTCAGCACCTATGTAAAATGTCTATCTGCCTGTCTATTTGAACCCTGAACCCTTGGTCCCATTGGCTTGGCTGTTGGTCGGGTCAGTGCCAGCACCAGTTTCGTAATCGCCGTTGGAACTGCTCCACCACCCCACGTGGAGTCAACGTGTTCGGTAGAGTCATGAGCCAAGGTGAGGACAGCAGGGCCTCTCTAGTTACCACTGGAAATCTGTGGTTGTACCACAGTCATTAACATGCTGGTAACAGAGAAGCCGTTCATTCCACATGGCTGAAATCAGAAGGACTAAGGACAGGTGTTGACATGATAAATTAGTCCATTGCTGTCTTGAACTCTTCTATAAACCAGGCACCCGTGAGGCAGCCTTTGTGCACGCCCTGTCCTCGGCGGCGGTGGCAGTTGCAGTGACGCGAGGCTGCAGCCGGGGGGAGCTAGAGCGGTGTGGCTGCGACAGGAAGGTCAGAGGGGTCAGTCCCGAGGGTGAGTCTGCGGTGTGGACCTCTGATCCTCTGTCTACGCTTGTGTCTAGACATCGGTCTATAGGTCTGTCTCTCTTGCTGTCTGTCAGTTAAACTTTGTCTCTATTGTCTTGAAATACATAGCTGGAAAATGTGCAGATGCTATCAACATCTTTCTGTCTGTCCTGCAGGTTTCCAGTGGTCTGGGTGCAGTGATAACCTGTCATATGGTGTGGCCTTCTCCCAGACCTTCGTGGATGAGACGGAGCGTGCCAAGGGGATGTCGGCAGGGCGACCCCTCATGAATGTCCATAACAACGAGGCTGGACGGAAGGTTGGTGGCGGTGGGGCACTCTGATGACATCATCAATCTTCACTTCTATTATCTTTTTTCCTCATTTCCTTTGACTTCCTGATTGTTCTTTTACATTCCTCCATCCCCAGGCTATTCTCCATAACATGCAGGTGGAGTGTAAATGTCATGGTGTCTCGGGATCCTGTGAGCTGAGGACCTGCTGGAAAGTCATGCCCCCATTTCGGCGCGTCGGCGCAGTGCTGAAGGAACGCTTTGATGGAGCCACAGAGGTACAACCATATATTTGGGATATCATCTTCATTATTCATTTAATAGGTGACAAACCATTGGAAATTAGTGTTTTTTACTGCTTCCAGTCTTTTCAAAATCTCTAACATTCAACAAATACCCCCACTCACCCAGGTGCGTCTGTCCCGTATCGGCTCCAGGACAGCCCTGCTGCCCCGGGACCCCCAGGTCAAACCTCCCGCCGCCAGGGACCTGGTGTACCTCGCTGTCTCTCCAGACTTCTGCCGTCTCGACCCCGACAATGGGATCCCCGGGACAGCCGGCCGACGCTGTAACGGTGAGATTCAGTCACATCAGCAGCACTGGGATAAAGCTGTTTTGTATGTTCACATCCTTATTTCCTTTTCTCTACCTCGTCTACATCCTCCCCTCCCAGGCACCTCCCGGCTGGCCCCAGATGGCTGTGAGTTGGTGTGTTGTGGGCCAGGGTACCGGGCGGGCCGGGCTGAGATGGTGCAGCGCTGCTCCTGTAAGTTCTCCTGGTGCTGCTCGGTCCGCTGCCAGCAGTGCAAGAACACAGTGATGATCCACACCTGCCGAGAGTGAACCCAGTCTATGCAGAACCCAGTGCACTGAGAAGACACGCAAGAACCTTACACCTGTCCAGACACTCTAGAACACTACCCAGACACAACACTGTCCAGACACTCTAGAACACAACAGTACCCAGACACTCTAGAACACAACACTACCCAGACATTCTGGAACACTGCAATGACCAGACCAGTGGAGGCTGCTGAGGGGAGGACGGTTCATAATAATGGCTGGACCAAAGTAAATGGAATGGCATGTGTTTGATGTATTTTATACTAGTCCACTAATTCCGCTCCAGCCATTATCACGAGCCTGCCCTCCCCAATTCAGGTGCCACCAACCTCCTGTGGACCAGACACTCTAGAATCAGGGTTCCCAACCTAGGAGGCGCCAATGTTTCTTTGGGGGGGACAGGACCTCCCTTGACATAAGGGGTATTTTTTTATTTTATTGTTTACACCTAAAACAACACATAAATATGTGATGCTTTAGGCTAGAAACAAGGGGTAAAATTCCCAAGGAAGATGCGACTCTGGGAATATCTTTGGTTTGTCTCTATGACATTCAGAATCTGAGTTATGACCTAAAGTCAAGGAGTCAAAGAAATTGGACTTTGCTTGGGAAGTAATCTTATACAATGTGTGACTCTGTCACTATCAATTGATCTATTCACTTTCTGTAAATGAGAATAGCTATAATTAAATTGAGGTTCATATACATTTAAAAAAAAACATATTTGGTAGCGGAATAACATTTTGGGAAATCGGGTCAAGACTTTATTTTCCTTATCCATTATTATTACGGGGTGGCAGCGTAGCCTAGTTAGAGCATTGGACTAGTAACCGAAAGGTTCCAAGTTCAAACCCCCGAGCTGACAAGGTACAAATCTGTCGTTCTGCCCCTGAACAAGGCAGAACTTTGTTCCTAGGCTGTCATTGAAAAAAATAATTTGTTCTTAACTGACTTTCCTAGTTCAATTTCTAAAAATTATATAACACTGATGACATGTTCTACAAAGTTGACCTGACTCTGGCCGTGTGGATAGTATAAGCCAGTGCATTATGAGAGTGAGGACCTACGCATGACAGAAACCTCTGCAAGGGAAGGGTGGAATGACCTCGCCCATTACCTCTAATGCCAGAAAGTAGAGAGATACTAACAAGCATGGAGAAAGGAAACTCCCTGCATAGAGCAATATTAACACTACCACTGAACATATTACACTCATGATGTGCTCTTTCAACCTAAAAGGATGATGCAGCATTGCAAGTCAGTGTCCTACACTGTGTAGGTGATTGTCTAGATCATAATGGCACACAGCCTACAGCGAGCACACACAATTAACTTAAACTGACAAAGCATTTAAAGCCGAAATTAACCACTAACAGGGAAATTATTACAGCCCTTTTCTTAAATCAGTTTGATTTCAGTGTAGTAGGTAGTTGCAGTCTTCATATATTTACTGTATTTATGAGTCTTTTGATTTCAGTGTAGTAGGTAGTTGCAGTCTTCATATATTTACTGTATTTATGAGTCTTTTGATTTCAGTGTAGTAGGTAGTTGCAGTCTTCATATATTTACTCTATTTATGAGTCTTTTGATTTCAGTGTAGTAGGTAGTTGCAGTCTTTATATATTTACTCTATTTATGAGTCTTTTGACACTATTCTTTTATTTATTTGTGCATCAATCATCCTGTGGCCCCTCCTCCTACCCCTCAGATTCTACCAGTGAGAATACCTGTCCTCTCCCCCCAGTCCGTCTGCATCCATGTTGCTTTAGTCCAACACTAATAAAACAATTGTGATGCATGTTGCTCGTGTTCTGCAGTCGACTTGGTTAAATAAACTTGTTTTGACTACAGTTTCTTCTATGATGTGTGCTGTATAGCATCACGTGAAACATTAAGAATTACACACTAACTCAATGACCAACTGTGTCAGTTCAACTATTTTATTACAAACATTCTGCAATTACAAACATCCAGAAGTTGACTAGGAAACGGTTATAATCTCACCATCATTGTTTTTATCAAGATTAAGTTCAGCTATTCAAAATATTACAGTTGAATTTGTTATACTATCAACCAATCACAATCACGTTGGTAGTCAAGCAAAAAACTTTTTTTATTACGCAACAAAAAAATATAATGTACGCTAAGAATTTCCCCAAAGAAAATCATAAAATGAATACATCATACATGACACAAAGAGATAAAAAATAATATCAATTCAGTTTTCTGTGTCGCCTGCAGAGTACAGTCAAATCTGAGGCGAAAATGCACTTGGTGTGTCCCAAAAGGAAACGTGACCATTCTAGCATGCTAGCCTGGTCGGGAGTGGAAATAACTCTTGTGTTCTCTCCCTCCCTCCTCAAAGTAGCAACAAAAGAAAACAATGTCAATTAAGTGTTTCCCCAAGGTATTTATTTCATTTCAGCTAGGCACAAAGGCAACATGACAGGCAGGTAGGAGAGCCCGCCCCACCGAAGTAATGTTAGGGTAAACACTGCAGATTTCTAAAGTGTATCTGGAGAAGGAGACTAGATGAAAGCTCTGTTGATTCCTTCCCCTCTTGTATTCTTTACTTGAAAGACCAAATCGCTCTCCTCTCCATTTTTCAATACATATTAAGAAGGCACAGTGCATGAATGTATTGGAGTCTCGATGCCATTTCATCTCCTTCCTTTTCACTCTTTCTGTCCTTTTTCAAGCTGTTGATCTGCTTCTCTTAATTGTAACCAACTCGCCCATTCTTAACCCTGCCCCTCTACCGCTCCTTCTCTCCTCCTCCCTTTATAACAGGACACAGCGTTTCTTGGATTTAGTCTCAGGAGGTTCCAAAGCTGCCAGGATGGCCTCGTCAAACACGTTCTTCAGCCCCCTCTGAGAGAGAGAGGAAAGAGGGAGAGTTTACATAGACTTTTCATGGTTTATAAATGTATTCTAACCTATTTTGTGAAGTACAGCACTGTTTCAGCCATCATGGGTCCTTATCAGCCCTTTTCCCCTCTAACCATGTAACATTATCCTTGGCCCCTTACCTGCGTGAGGGCGGAGCACTCCACATATTTGACGGCCCGGAGGTCCCGGGCCAGCTTGTCTCCGCTCTCAGGGGACAGGGGCCGCTGTTTGTTCTTGGCCAGCTTCTCCACAGTGTTGCTGTCATCCCTCAGATCCACCTGGGTGCCCACCAACAGGAAGGGTGTACGAGGACAGTGATGGGAGATCTCTGGAACCCACTACAGGGGTCAAAGGATACACAGAGGTCAGAGTGTGTACAGAATCAGTTCATATGCTCAATTCAAAATCATTTTTACATGTTAGTCATTCAGCAGACGCTCTTATCCAGAGAGACTTACAGTTAGTGCATTCATCTTAAGATAGCAAGGTGAGACAACTACATACCCCAGTTGTAGGAAGTACATTTTTCAGCAAAGTGAGTGCTAGTACTGCATGGTCTTTTTTTCCCCCTGAGCTAGCCCCTAGCCATTCTGTTTGCAGATATCAACAGAGATCGATGTAAGCCAGGAATGGGCAACTGGAGGGCCGCGGATCAATTTCTCAAAATGTGTTTAAAAAAACAAAACAATTTGGAACTCATTCGGGGTCTCAACTTACTGTTGAGAGTTACAATAGTATAATACAATTTGCCATTTTTAAATGTGGTTGTGAATCAGGAGTTTCTTGTGTTATGTTAGTCACTGACAGTCACTTAATTAGCCATGTCAGCTAAGATTTTTTAGATTGGTAAGTTAGTCTAGCCATCTAAACCTGTAGTAATCATGGTCAACCAGGAGGCCCCCATTAATTTTTGCAAACATTTCCCTCTACACTACGGCAGTGTGTAGAATTTAAGAACCTTTGCTGTAAAACTACACATTTCTCTACACCCTATGGCTGTAGAATTGCAGGAACTTAACTAAAACTTCAATGTTTTGCAGTCGCCACTGCGGCCCCATCAAAGTTGCCCATTCCTGATGTAAGCAATATGAGGATGACTTCACATAGCCTTCCAATGGGCTTTGGGAGATCTTCTGCCATAACAGAAGGTGAAGTGGCTAAGGAAAGGGTTCAGATCCATCATCTAAAAGTTTCTCTATGGGTAATAATACAAGGTAAAAAGTTGAGGTGTGGCGACTCAGAGACCAACACCGACCTTCTCTCGGACATTCTCAAAGGATGAGGGTGAGACGCAGGAGAAACAGACGAGGAAGACATCCGTCTGCGGGTAGCTGAGAGGTCGCAGCCTATCGTAATCCTCCTGACCTGAGACGACCAATCAGAGGAAGAGAACGCTGTGACAATGAAACTAATGTGATATTGAACGATTCAACTGGTTGAGTTGCATTTACAAGACATCATATGTTCTCAAGAATGAACAAAAGCAGACTAGGATTGAGTTGTAGCACACAGACTGCTTAAAAGGATATACAAAAAAAATAATAAATTGACAGAGACAGATTACCCGCAGTGTCGAAAAGCCCAAGTGTGTAGGGTTCCCCTCCGATCATCACCGTCACTGCATAATTATCAAACACCTGCACACGAGACACACAAAATAATGAGTAAAAGTTCAAGGGATGTTACCCATCTAAAATTATTTGATGAAGCAAATGTAAATCAATAAGCTAAATGTAAAAAAAAATATTAAAAAAAAAAAAAGTTCATAAAAAGGTTCAAATGACCCCAACTGGCAGGCTGGTTATGGTGTTAAAGCCCATTCTACCCTCTGGACATCACCCCACGGACCTCCACAGTGTTTAGGGTGTGACTTGTCTGCCCCTACTTACACCCTCCCCTGCCCACCTCTTACCGTAGGCACGTATTCTGAGGGGAACTTGTTGGTTGTGTAGGAGATAAGTAGACAGGTCTTTCCTACAGCTCCGTCCCCCACCACTACACACTTTATTGTCTGCATCTACTCATAGAGAGAGAAAGAAAGACATAACAAAGTAGAGTTTCTATCTCATGAAGGACATATTTGAGACCTTGCTTGTGACTCCACAAACTAAAAACAACATAACAACAGCACCCCGATTAGCAATAATACTGTCTGCCTGGCCTGCAGCCTATTGATGTACAGACAGGTGATGTTCATGGTGTGTTAGGCTAATGCTCAAAACAAGGGCATCTATTGATCATCAAACCACAAACGACGCTTGACCGCATTGGAAACATGTTGATTGTTACAAATGGATCCTTTATGAGGGGGAAGAACTTCTACTAGTCAACAGAGGGAGGTAGAGACAGACAGGTAAACAGACAGGGGTCCAGACAAATCAAAATATGCCTGGACTACCCCAAAAAACGTGTCTCTGTGACAACTTGGTGTTATGTAACAAAAAGTTATTTCCAGTTACAGCTAGACAACGTTAACTTCCGCATACTTGCATAGCAAAGACATGACAGGGAATGGGAAGCGACATGATGTACTGTCATGACTACTGATTTAAGATTCTAATTTCAAATCGTTACTTCTGCTTAATAATTAGATTAACACATTAGTAAAAGCAACTCTATACCTATCTGCTTTTAGCAACGCTAGTATTCCACACTTGTGACGCTAGGAATTATCTTGCAAAAAAAAAAAGCGATATTCCACCGGAAGCCAGAGGTTAAATAACGTTATATTTAAATTTACTCTGCCGATTGTCCTTAGGGTTAGTCCTTATGCAGGGGGAAATTGAGAAAAAACATCCACTAGAACATAAATTAAAACATACTTTCCAAACGTGTGTCAATTGTAGGCCCACTTTCTCTCCGCTTACTTCATGTCAAAATAAGAGTCATGCACGTGTGCCATACATGCACAAAAAAGCAAGATCTTGTTGGGGATTTTTATTTTGACATGTAAGCAGAGAGGAACTGGCCTCGCTGAAGAACTACATGGGTCTACAACAGACCCACGTTTGGAAATGCTGGTTAATTATACGTTACAATATATGTTTTTTTTCTTATCTTAATTCAACCCTGCATAAGGACCATGCCTACAGACAATCGATAGAGTAAATTGTAATTAACTGTATAACTTCTGGCGAACTAGGCGGGGTTTTTTACAAGCTAATTCCCAGCAACGCTAGTGTGTAAATGCTAGCGTTGCTAAAAGCAGCTAGTCTATACCTAAACATGTGAAAAGGAAATGGCATCTCTTATGAATAAACAATCGACTCTACCGTTATGGTTTAACTAACTTCGGCAGACAGCAGGTGAACTGGACAGCAGGGCACCGGACATAGACTGGATGACTAATTCTGATCTTTAGACCAATCAGATCAGCAATGAAAAAAATTCAATCTGATGTGATTGGTCAAATGACCAATTAGTGGAGGAAAAAGTGGACCTGCTTGTCTAAATGCACCCATAATTCCCAGAAAAGAAAATGCAAGGACCGCAAGCATGCCATTGCATAGCTACAGATTGTTACACCAAATAATGTGATTTAACCATAGACGTTGGGGATCCATTACTGGGAGTTAGTTACAGGTTAGGTACTGTTTGGCGTAGCACAGAGAATTTTCGACCAACCTTAATTTGGCAACACTAAGATGGCGCCGTACACATTCATAACTGAGCATTTTCTCAATTCAAACGCACTACCTGCAACTGGACACAGACATTTTAGAATATACATGTTTGACCGAATTGACAACGAAGTTTGTAAAGATTATATCACTAAGGTTGGTCAAATTATCTGTGCTAACGCTACACCATAAAGTAACCTGTAACTCCCAGTAATGGATACCAACAATATTTTGTTTCACGCATTATCATCTGGTGTAACAATCTGTAGCTAGCCTTTAAAGCCTCAGTCAGTCTAAAAATGAATGAAAGTTAAACCTTACAATTTGTTCTACACTGTATGAAGTGTCAGGCAAAATTGAACAATACTTTCATACCAAACGTTAGCTACCGGCTACTCGGGAGACATTAACGCATATATCTAGCCAGATAATTTGGGGTAAAGTTAGATTGTCATAAAACATTTCCGACAGTTGGTTATTTTGTACAGTCCGCATATCATGAAAGTTTTCAAAGTTATGACAATGTGGATTGGCTGGCAGGCATTGCCCCTCGGTTAGCCTGTGATTACTAATTTCCTAAAAAGTCGCTTATGGCCGTTAACAATTCAACGTTTCTTACGTGAGTAGGTACCTAAATATAACGATGGCTTAATCTATACTACAACTGTCTTCACATTTATTCAACTAAAACAAATTCATTATGCCCGTTTTCAGAAAAGTACTCACCGTTTTCTCCGGCAATTAGGCGTTGGTTACATCCGGGTTCGACTAGACCCCTTCTGCGCAGCTGCGAGTGAGGATTTTTTTTCTTCGTTTTTCCCCCCCGTCCTTGTGACAGTACTGCCACCTACCGACAATAAATACAATGAAATCAAATTGTATGGTCGCATACACATATTTAGTAGATGTTATTGCGGGTGTAGAGAAATGCTTGTGTTCCTAGCTCCAACAGTGCAGTAGTATCCAGCAATTCACAACAATACACACAATCTACAAGTAAAATAATGCAATTATATAAATATTAGGACGAGCAATGTCAGTGACATCGACTAGAATACAGTACAATACAATATATACATATGAAATGAGTAGAACAATATTCTAAATATGAATAAAGTGTAATGTGTTCCGTTATTACAGTGACCAGGGATTCCATGTCTCTAAGGTGCAGGATTGAGTGACCGGGCGGTAGCTGGCATCTAGCCAGTAGTATGTATGACAGTGACTTGTAAACAAAATATCAACAACAAATAAATCAACTTCATAAACGTGACTTAATCCAATGAGTGGAATGGACTGGAGTGAAAACTGAACCCCACGAGGATAGCAGTACTGTGGAAATGCACACCATCTAAAATCCTCAAAAAAAGTACTACAGCTGCACCATTGAGAGCATCTCGACTGGCTGCATCACTGCTTGGTATGGCAACAGCACCACCCTCAATCGCATGGCGGTTCAGTACATCACTGCGGCCAAGCTCCTTGCTATACAGGACCTCTATAACAGCCCGTGTGAAAGGAAGGGTCATGAAATTGTTAGACTTGAGCCACCTAAGCTATAGACCTTTCTCTCTGCTTCCGCACGGTAAGCGGTACCAGTGCATCATGTCTGACACCAACAGGCTCCTAAACAGCTTCCATCTAAATACAGTTGAAGTCGGAAGTTTACATCCACTTAGGTTGTAGTCATTAAAACTAGTTTACATACACTTAGGTTGTAGTCATTAAAACTCGCTTTTCAACCACTCCACAAATTTCTTGTTAACAAACTATAGTTTTGGCAAGTCGGTTAGGACATCTACTTTGTGCATGACACAAGTACTTTTTACCACATTTGTTTACAGATGGATTATTTCACTTATAATTCACTTTATCACAATTCCAGTGGGTCAGAAGTTTACATACATTAAGTTGACTGTGCCTGTAAACAGCTTGGAAAATTCCAGAAAATTATGTCATGGCTTTAGAAGATTCTGAAAGGCTAATTGACATCATTTGAGTAAATTGGAGGTGTACCTGTGGATGTATTTCAAGGCCTACCTTCAAACTCAGTGCCTCTTCTGCTTGACATCATGGGAAAATCAAAAGAAATCAGCCAAGACCTCAGAAAAAAAATTGTAGACCTCCACAAGTCTGGTTCATCCCTGGGAGCAATTTCCAAACGCCTGAAGGTACCACGTTCATCTGTACAAACAATAGTACGCAAGTATAAACACCATGGGACCACGCAGCCGTCATACCGCTCAGGAAGGAGACCCGTTCTGTCTCTTAGAGATGAACGTACTTTGGTGCAAAAAGTGCAAATCAATCCCAGAACAACAGCAAAGGACCTTGTGAAGATGCTGGAGGAAACATGTACAAAATTATCTATTTCCACAGTAAAACTAGTCCTATATCGACATAACCTGAAAGGCCGCTAAGCAAGGAAGAAGCCACTGCTCTAAAACCGCCATAAAAAAGACAGACTACGGTTTGCAACTGCACATGTGGACAAAGATCGTACTTTTTGGAGAAATGTCCTCTGGTCTGATGAAACAAAAATAGAACTGTTCGGCCATAATGACCATTGTTATGTTTGGAGGAAAAGGGGGATGCTTGCAAGCCGAAGAACACCATCCTAACCGTGAAGCATGGGGGTGGCAGCATCATGTTGTGGGGGTGCTTTGCTGTAGGAGGGACTGATGCACTTCCCAAAATAGTTGACATCATGAGGAAGGAAATGTATGTGGATATATTGAAGCAACATCTCAAATCAAATGAATTTATAAAGCCCTTCTTACATCAGCTGATATCTCAGTGCTGTACAGAAACCCAGCCTAAAACCCCAAACAGCAAGCAATGCAGGTGTAGAAGCCCGGTGGTTAGGAAAAACTCCCTGGAAAGGCCAGAACCTAGGAAGAAACCTAGAGAGGAACCAGGCTATGAGGGGTAGCCAGTCCTCTTCTGGCTGTGCCAGGTGGAGATTATAACAGAACATGGCCAAGATGTTCAAATATTCATAGATGACCAATAGGGTCAAATAATAATAATCACAGTGGTTGTCGAGGGTGCAACAGGTCAGCACCTCAGGGGTAAATGTCAGTTGGCTTTTTGTAGCCAATCACATTCAGAGTATCTCTACTGCTCCTTCTGTCTCTAGAGAGTTGAAAACAGCAGGTCTGGGACAGGTAGCACGTCCGGTGAACAGGTCAGGGTTCCATAGCCGCAGGCAGAACAGTTGAAACTGGAGCAGCAGCACGGCCAGGTGGACTGGGGACAGCAAAGAGTCATCAGGCCAGGTAGTCCTGAGGCATGGTCCTAGGGCTCAGGTCCTCAGAGAGAGAGTGAGAAAGAAATGAGAGAATTAGAGAGAGCATACTTAAATTCACACAGGACACCAGATAAGATAGGAGAAATACTCCAGATATAACAGACTGACCCTAGCCCCCCGACACAACCTACTGCAGCATAAACTAAGACATCAGTCAGGAAGTTAAAGCTTGGTCGCAAATGGGTCTTCCAAATGGACAATGACCCCAAGCATACTTCCAAAGTTGTGGCAAAATGGCTTAAGGACAACAAAGTCAAGGTATTGGTGTGGACATCACAAAGCCCTGACTTCAATCATGTAGAAAATGTGTGGGCAGAAATGAAAAAGCGTGTGCGAGCACGGAGGCCTATGAACCTGACTCAGTTACACCAGCTCTGTCAGGAGGAATGGGCCACAATTCACACAATTTATTGTGGGAAGCTTGTGGAAGGCTACACGAACCGTTTGACCCAAGTTCAACAATTTAAAGGCAATGCTACCAAATACTAATTACTAATTGAGTGTATGTAAACTTCTGACCCACTGGGAATGTGATGAAATAAATAAAAGCTGAAATAAATCATTCTCTCTACTATTATTCTGACAAAGTGGTGATTCTAACTGACCTAAAACAGGGGATTTTTACTTGGATTAAATGTCAGGAATTGTGAAAAACTGAGTTTAAATGTGTTTGGCTAAGGTGTATGTAAAATTCCGACTTCAACTGTAGCTAACAGAATGGCTTCACGGACTATCTGAGTTGACCCTTGAATTAAAAAAAAATAGTTTTGCACAGTCACAGTATTCTACACACTCACTGACACTCCAACACACACATACTGTAACATGCACACTCATTTATACTGACTTTAGACAGTCTTGATGCCTATTCGCCTTACCCCTCCCTATACATACAGTCCATTCTGAAAGTATTCAGACCCCTTCACTTTTCCATATTTTGTTACGTTACAGCCTTATTATAAAATGGATAAATAAAATATGTTCCTCATCAATCTACACACAATACCACTTAATGAAAAAGCGAAAATAGGTTTTGATGAAAAATGGAAAAAAACAGAAATACATTATTTACATAAGTATTCAGACCCTTTGCTATGAGACTCAAAATTGAGCTCAGGTGCATCCTGTTTCCATTGATCATCTTTGAGATGCTTCTACAAATTGTAGTAAATTCAGTTTATTGGACATGACATTTTTTTAAAGGCATACACCTGTCTATATAAGGTCGCACAGTTGACAGTGCATGTCAGAGCAAAAACCAAGCCAAGAGGTCGAAGGAATTGTCCGTAGAGCTTTAAGACAGGATTGTGTCGAGGCTCAGATCTGGGGAAGGGTACCAAACCATTTATGCAGCATCGAAGATCCCCAAGAACACGGTGGCCTCCATCATTCTTAAATGGAAGAAGTTTGGAACCACCAAGACTCATCCTAGAGGTGGCTGCCCGGCAAAACAGAGCAATCGGGGATAAGGGCCTTGGTCTTGGAGGTGACCAAGAACCCGATGGTCACTCTGACAGAGCTCCACAATTCCTCTGATGAAACCAAGATTGAACTCTTTGGCCTGAATGCCAAGCGCCACGTCTGGAGGAAACCTGGCACCATCCCTACGGTGAAGCATGCTGGTGGCAGCATCATGCTGTGTGGATGTTTGTCAGCTGCAGGGACTGGGAGACTAGTCAGGTTAGAGGGAAAGATGAAAGGAGCAAAGTACAGAGATACTTGATGAAAACCTGCTCCAGGACACTCAGAACCTCAGACATTCCAACAGGACAATGATCCTAAGCACACAGCCAAGACAATGCAGGAGTGGCTATAGGACAAGTCTCTGAATGTCCTTGAGTGTCCCAGCCAGAGCCTGGACTTGAACCTGATCAAACATCTCTGGAGAGACCTGAAAATAGCTGTGCAGCGACGCTCCCCATCCAACCTGACAGAGCTTGAGAGGATCTGCAGAGAAGAATGGGAGAAACTCCTCAAATACAGGTGTGTGAAGCTTGTAGCGTCATACTCTAGAAGACTCAAATCAAATCAAAGTTTATTTGTCACGTGCGCCAAATACAACAGGTATAACCTTACAGTGAAATGATTACTTACAGGCTCTAACTAATAGTGCAAAAAAGGTATTAGGTGAACAATAGATAATTAAAGAAATAAAAACAACAGTTAAAGAACAGTCAAAAATAACAGTAGCAAGGCTATATACAGTAGTGAGGCTATATACAGTAGCGAGGCTACATACAGACACCAGTTAGTCGGGCTGATTGAGGTAGTATGTACATGTAGATATGGTTAAAGTGACTATGCATATATGGTGAACAGAAAGTAGCAGTAGCGTAAAATAATTGGTTGGTGGGTGGTGGGACACAATGCAGATAGCCCGGTTAGCCAATGTGAGAGAGCACTGGTTGATCGGGCCAATTGGGGTAGTATGTAAATGAATGTATAGTTAAAGTGACTATGCATATATATATATATATATATGATAACAGAGAGTAGCAGCAGAGGGGTTGGTAGGGGGGGCTGGCTTGGGGTAAAAACTGTTGAGAAAACGTTTTGTCCTAGACTTGGCACTCCGGTACCGCTTGCCATGCTGTAGTAGAGAGAACAGTCTATGACTGGGGTGGCTGGGGTCTTTGACAATTTTTAGGTCCTTCCTCTGACACCGCCTGGTGTAGAGGTCCTGGATGGCTCTAATCGCTGCCAAAGGTGCTTCAACATAGTACTGAGTAAAGGGTCTGAATACTTACGTAAATGTGATATTTCAGTGTTTTATTTTATAATACATTTGCAAAAATGTCTTAACCTGTTTTTGCTTTGTTATTATGGTGTGTTTTGTGAAAATGTATATATACAGCCTTATTCTAAAATTGATTAAATATATATATATATTTAATCAATTTTAGAATAAGGCTGTAACGTCCCAAAATGTGGGAAAAATCAAGGGGTCTGAATACTTTCCGAATGCACTGTGTCTACCTCTATCACTCCAGTAACCCTGCACATTGTAAATATGGTGTTGGAACTGACCCTGTATATAGTGTATTACCTTGTGTTCTTATTCTTATTTTATTTCTCATGCGTTTTTGTTCTAGCTTGTGTTCTCTTTAGTGCTACTTTGATATGGATTACTGTATTGTTGGGTTTGGAACATGCAAGAAGGCATTTCACTATACTTGTGCATGTGACATTAAAACTTAACTTCAAAAACACATTTGACAGTTGGCACAACTTTGAGCATGCATGCATGCAACAGCAGTTTAATCCTCAAAAGCAAGGCCTGTAGAGAGCAGTGTTCTCACATTTCTGTCACTTCTGGCAATATTTTGATTCCTAAAGTTGTTTCTGAGTCTTGTTTTAAAATGTTCTGTTTTTACAGTCATATCAAGACTATGCTTTAGAAAAAAAGATAGTTGATGATGATGTTAAGCTCTATATAACTTATGTCACCCAGTGACATAATGACACCCTGTCACCAGCTCTTTTACTGACATTCAATAAAATAAAATACAATGTAAATAGATACCAAAGAAGTGACATTGGTTGACAGATGTTACACATTAGCAAGGGCATGTTGGGCTTTTTGCATTCTATCCTCATTGACGACGAGCCTGCGTCATTTCCGGATGTTGCCTCCCCCTTTTTTTTTATTGACATTTCGCTTAATTCTAGCTTGCGGGCTACAGGCGTTTTGCAGGGTCATTTGTTTTTTATTCGGTGACATTTAGCACCACGGCTTCTGAACGGATAGGTGCATGTTTTGCACAAAAGAGAGGCGTTTGTAGGCGTCAGGTTGTTGGAAAATTGTAGAGACAACATTTTTCTTCCTTTGGATTCCTGACGTTTTGGCTTCCTTTGTCAGCTTGACTTCCGTTTTCATGTGCAATCAACAGTGGAAAAATAGCTAGCTATCTTGCTAGGAAAACCCTAGCCAATGTATTAAGTTGTACTTAGGCATGAGCAATATACGACTTTCTATCGGCAAATAAGTCTGCTTTAAGGGGCTCCTTTCCAACGTTGGTTTGTAAGCTAGTTTTCAGGCTAGTTTCCTAACACGGATGCTAGGTGTCTAGCAAGGATAGCTAACTTGCTAACAATACTGCTGCACATTTCTCACTATTGTCCGTCGGTACGCTGTTCTAGAAGTGTCGAAATATTTGAATGAGAGGTCGTACATTTACTGTCCTCTACATTATTTTTTGTACTGAGGCCCGAAGAAACTACGTTTTTAGCTAGCCCCAGCTAGCTTAATTAGTTAAGCAAAACACCATGTTTCGATATTTAAATGACGTGGATGACAACCCTTACATGATGTGAGTATCGTATTGCCTTTTATCCAAGCGAACTGCATGTTTTGCTTTTATACCCATTTGAATGAATCAACCCAGTCGTTGTCGTTTGTTCTGAGATTTAAAGGCCTAATCTCCTGCCACCATGTGTAGGCAGGCAGCCATAATATATTAGGTAACTACATACACCACACAGTTAACTATATCACGGCTGGGATGGATCATGGTTATGTCTAGCTTACTATTTTTTTACATGAGAATGTGTTTACCCCTTATATTCTCATTCCATGATGAGTAACCATGGTCAAGAGTACACCTGGAAACAGGTGGATTTCTCACCTGAGTTTTCATCATTATGTCAGCAATCCATTTCCTTATTCACTGCTGTGTGTTTTTTCATGGTCTGTATCCTCAGTGAGATAAATTGTTTCTGTTTTGAAGGGATCCATTCGCAGCCCAGAGGCAACAGATGAGGAGTCTGTTTGGGTCGTTTGGCTACGAACCTTTCCCCCTCAGCCCTCAGATTCAGCCTCCCCGTGCACCCCACCTTCAGGTGTGTGTGAGCGAGAGTGTCAATACTCTGAGTATCTCTAGTAAGTGTGTGTGATGTTGGGTTCAATTCCATTTCAAATTTAGGAAGTACACTACAATTAAAATTATCTTCAATGGATTAACATTGGAATTTGATTTGGATAACTTTTTGAATTGACTAATTAAAATGGAATCGACCCAACCCTGGTAGGTATACACCATAGCTGTTTCCCCTTTGATTATATGTAGTGTAGTCTAATTTTATATTACTTCATGCCATACTGCATATTTGTTGTCTGCTGTTAAATAACCTCCTACTGCTTTTCAGGCTGGAGCCCTGCAGCCGTTTGGAATGATGGGAATGGTGAGTCCTTGTCCCTGCGTGTTAAGATGTTATCTCTGCCTCTTAGAGCCCAGAATGCACCGTTCCAATATGTTAAAAACCAATTCTCAATTTCAAAATCGGAAAACTGACTTCCTCATGTGTTCCTTCCCCAGGGGGGAGGCTTCATGGACATGTTTGGAATGATGGGAGGAATGATGGAGAACATGGTGAGTATTTTCAGAGATTCCTGGTATTCCCTCGCCTGCTTTCCCAGATCCAGATCAGGCATGTTCCTGGGCTATGAAACACCCTCAATGGAGATTCTCTGTGTCCAGAAAAAAATCATTTTAGAGTTAATGTTTTGTAACCCAGCAACAACTCTGTCTAAAGCAAAGACCAAACATGAGTTCAGTGGTTGAAACTTAAACATAATCCAGCTGGACAAGATGTGTTATCTTCTTTCCCTTTAGGACAGAATGTCTGGTTCGCCAAACTGTCAGACGTTCTCTTCCTCCACAGTCATCTCCTACTCCTCCTCAGACATGGGAGCCCCTAAAGTCTACCAGCAAACCAGCGAACTGAGGACTGCACCTGGGGGGGTAAGAGAGCAGGCCAAATGACATTTAGTGCTGTGATTGCATGTACATTGTTCAGTAGGGTTTTACAATGCCAGTCCTCCAGAGCTACTGGCCTCTACTACCAGCTCCCTGCTGAACACTACCTCCTGCCCTCAGATTCGTGAGACGCGCCAATCGATGCGTGACAGCGAGAGCGGCTTGGAGCGCCTGGCCATTGGCCACCACATCTGGGACCGCGGTCACGTGATGGAGCGCTCCCGAAACCGGCACACCGGCGACCGCGAAGAACGGCAGGACTACATAAACCTGGAGGAGAGTAAGTCACGGAGCTACATGTGCTACTCACTATGGTTCTCCAGAGTCATGTTTCTAACCCCCAAGTAATAATAAACCATTTGCCTTGGGTAAAAAAAGCATATGGATGCTAAATGGCTGTATTTGCAACGGTTTGTTTCCATTGCTAGACTTGCCTGTTTAGAGTCTGGCCAGGTTTCTGACCCCAACCCCCCTCTCCCCTGTCTCTCAGGTGAGGCTGCTGCCTTCGATGAGGAGTGGAGGAGCACAGCCGGAAGGTACCCTCCCCCAAATGCACGGGGGATAGATTACGGCCGGGACAGGAGGGCAGGTGGGCAACAGTTGGCCCTCGCTGCCCCACCCAGCTCCTCGTCTCCGCCCGCCCCTCGCCATGAGTCTCCCAGACACCTCCCACCTGCAACTCGCCCCCGTTACGACTGGTGAGAGGTAGGAGGAGCATGACCTGTATGTCTGTGTGTGTTTGTAAAAGTGTGTACTGTGGACAGCACTGCACTGCACAGTCCCAAATCAATGATTGTACCCTTTGTTGATCTGAAAGTAGTGGATAGGTATCAACCCTGATATAGGGTTTTTGCTTACGCCAATCCCGATCCAGTCCTTTCAAATCCACTAGGTGAGTCAATAAGGTCCAGGGAACAGATGAGATGAGTCTGGACCTGGGCCTGTCCCAGTTGTTAGCCTGTCTGTGGTCAATGGGTATATCTTGCTGTTTGGGGTTTTAGGCTGGGTTTCTGTACAGCACTTTGTGACATCGCCTGATGTAAAAAGGGCTTTATTAATACATTTTATTGATTGATCTCAATAGTCTACAGTGGTTTATGTTACACCACTTGTCCATCTGCTCTGACATTAAACAAGTGGACAGACAAAACCTCAGTCCCATTAAGAATCCTCCATATTGCTTTTGACATAGCCAATGTTTTCAGATCAGTGTAGGAGAGGAGATAAGAAGCCACTATGACAGTTGAGATCCACATCACCCACTGATGATGTCATGTGTTTTCTCCTGCCAGGGGTCAAGGGTGAAAGGTGAGCAGAAGGATGGAGGAGAGGATACCAAGGGGATCTGCCTGATGCTGTGAACAAAGAAGGGTGGAGAGGGTCACGACTGACCGTGAAGATATTTGATATGATGGGACTGTCTATATATAAACTATACATTTAACACACACACACACACATCAGAACCCAATACACTCAATACCTGCAATTATGGTTCAACCTCTCTGCTGTTACCGTTCACATACACATGTGCGGACACACATGTACACACATGATTACACACACTCAAGTTGTATATAGAGCCACCCTCCAACTTTACATGCGTTAATTGCCCACCTCACTATATAAATATATATACATTGCCACACTACATACTACACATGTGCTGTACAGTCCATATATGTTTGTGTAGACACTAGTGTGTCTGTGAATTTAATTGTATACTGTTGACTAATTAAACTAATTAATGAAAACAAACATTAAACATTGTTAGATAATTGCACACTGTGTTGTGGTTTGTCATGGAATAGTGAGTGGATAGGTTATGTTTTTAGAACAGGTTTTGACCTGACAAGGACTGACATAACTAAAGGTGGTACAGGAGCAATGGAGTTTGCTGGTGTTTTTCTGTCTTTATACAGTCTCTTGTCTGAAAATCCCATTTCCATGTAGGAAGTAAACTGACATTCCAATACACATTTTTGTTGTTGTAAACCCATTTCAGTTTACTTCCTGATTTGGCACAATTGGAAGTGGAATTGATCCCAACCCTGGTGCATGTGAAAATGTTACTTGGTTGTATTTTATTTTTGCTGTTGAATCTGTTCAATATTCAGCATGTCTTTCCATCCCAACACTTTGTTTCTATTATAAATGCCATGGTAAATAGTGTGTCCTATGGCACAGTCATCCCTTCATACATACTCCCTCACAAATAAACACATTCACATCCCTACACACACTCTCTTGTGTGTGTAAACTCGTGCTCTCACTATCTAGTGTCAGAATAGCTGCAGATGGTCATATGACATCCAGCTGGAACACACCAGAGAAGAAGCCAATCAAAATCCTCCCTGCCCTCTGCCCATTCCTGTGGCACATTCCCTCTGGATATCTCTCCCCCCTCTCTCTTCCATAATTGTCACCTTCATCGCTGAGGTTCCCTCTGTATTTTATAGCTGCCTTGTGTGCTTTATTGTTCGTTCTCTATCTTTCATCTCTCCATGTCTGTATTCGGTTAAGTGCTACCCATCACTAGTTACTGGCCCTCTATTACCCGCCTTCATTCACATACAGTGCCTTGCAAAATTATTCAGACCTTTTGGATTGCTTCACATTTTATTGTCACAAAGTGGAATTAGAATTGATTGATTTAATTGTATTTTTTTTTGTCAATTTACTCTGTAATGTCAAAGTGGAAGATAAATTCAAACATTTTTTAAAGATTAATAAAAGTGTGATAACTAAAATATGTCCATTGCATAAGTATTCAGCCTATTTGTTTATGCAAGCCTAAATTAGTTCAGGAGTACAATGATGCTTAATAAATCACATAAGTTACATGGACTCACACTGTGTGAAATAGTAGGGGTTGACATTTTTTTAATGACTAACCCTTCTGTCCACCATGCATAAAATATCTGTAAGGTCCCTCATTCAAATATTGAATCACAAGCACAGATTTAACTACAGAGACCAGGGATCTTTTTGAAAGCCTCAAATAAGGGTAGTGATTGGTTGATGGATAACAATAACAAATCAGACATTGAATATCTCTTTAAGCATGGTCAAGTTAATAATTATGCTGTGGATTATGTATTAAACCACCCAGATACATCAAGATAGACATCCTTCTGAACTGAGGTGCAGGAC
>NC_143023.1:19775000-19897500 GCF_057628025.1 Oncorhynchus mykiss
GATTTTGTGACTGTACCGACGGCAAAAAGTGCAAGTCGTCTTGACGGAGGAAGGGGGAGAAAGAGAAGGGGGAGAAGGGGGTGGGGAAGAGGCAAACGTACGCATCAATTCGTACAGTCTTCAGCGGCACCCCGTTTTTTCCTGCAACGATTTGGGAAGGAGAGAGACATTTCTGCATTATTTGCAGAAGCGTTGCAATATGATCCAGCAGCCTCTGTTTATAGGTGCGCGTGCTGCTCCTATGTGTGTATGTCAACGTACAGTATAAACCGAGAGAGACGGTTAAAGAAAGGGAGAGTGAAAGGGGACACGCATCGCTGGATATCATAGGTAAGGAGAAGGGAAAATGGATGCTTATATATTTTTGCTATTCTTGTTGGCCACGTTTGTGTCTTCCCCCCCTTTCTTTGTGCGTTAACAATCATGCGTTATGTGTAATTCATGCCCGGGTAAAATGTGTGTTAGGTTACAACGCACAACAGACGCACTCACATTCCAACGAGAAAAGGCGTCTCGGTGAGTCGGTAAAGAATGCCTTTCGCCATTCTATTCCGAATATTTTTTTCAAGACACGGAGAAAAAAAATAGTACCCTATGGGAGAAACACAACAGGCATAGATAGACACAGGACCCATTCTATTCTGCATTATCAGTGTTAGCCTATATGTGCTATTGCACATAGCGTCTACATCGTCTGTGTAGTCTATTCCGATGTAGCTCGCTTGTTGTACAGAATAGCAGAGCCGGTCGCATCTGCATGTGTATCAATAACAGTAGCGGGAGAAGAAAGAAAGAGAACCGTTGCGGTGCCTGCTTCTCGGTGCCTGCGTGTCGGTGTCTGTCGGTGTTGTGAGCTGTGTAAACTGCATACTTACACGGGCTAAAGACATGCTGCGATGCATCACATATTTCATTTGAATGATTTCATGTGTGTGAGAGCGATAAACAGTTCATGTGCCCATATGTGTGTGTCTGTGTTTGACCATTGCTGTACATTGTGTGATTATTATAAGCTATGGTAAATGCTGTGTTTGCTTTTAGTGTTGATGGACCACAGCCAGGGACCAGCAAATGAATCCATGAATAGTAGCAGCCAGCCACCTGTGACTAAGATATACACTGACTGTATACGTATCTATGTGTCATTAGGATCCATATCTGCTTTACATTGGGCCCATAGGCCTACACTTCCAAAATATTGATTCCGTAGTACAAGTGATGGCTCAATGTTTATCATTGAGTGTGTGGAATTGTGAATTATCTCAACTACTGCAATATAGTAGACAACAAGTCTATGGGTAAAGTCACTGTAGAGCTATGCACATTGCACGTGTAAAGGAGGTGGTTCTGTGAACCAAGATAGCTTGATGACGGACGAGTAGCCTAGTCTGAGATGTGGACTTGTGTTAGCTCTCCGGGCTAATGCCTAGGCTTTAGCTCAGCAGGATAACAGAGTCTTGTGGCACTTAGTCCAGGTTCAAAGCCAGTCGGTCCCACACACTCACCTGATGTTGAATTCATGCCAACTGACTATACACTATATGTGTCTGTGTGTGAATCTGTAACTAACAGCTGTAACTGTTTGAATACAGTGTGTGAGTGTATGAATAAGTCAACATATGCAGTATGCACTAATAATTAATATATGTAGTAATGGTGCCACCACACACTGTGTGTTTACTGCTCGATGGGTTGAACACAAGGACCTCCATTGTCAGTGCTAACTAGCTGGCTAAATATATCCCTTTATTTCACCCAGTGTGTCACTATTCTATTTATATCCTCATTCAGTACACATGAGCTTGACTGGGTGAATAGGTGAATGAGTTGGACCTGTACAACCTGTGTCATATTTCATAGTCTACTACCCTAATGAATGAATGGGTGAATGAGTTGGACCTGTACAACCTGTGTCATATTTCATAGTCTACTACCCTAATGAATGAAGGGGTGAATGAGTTGGACCTGTACAACCCGTGTCATATTTCATAGTCTACTACCCTAATGAATGAAGGGGTGAATGAGTTGGACCTGTACAACCCGTGTCATATTTCATAGTCTACTACCCTAATGAATGAAGGGGTGAATGAGTTGGATCTGTACAACCCGTGTCATATTTCATAGTCTACTACCCTAATGAATGAAGGGGTGAATGATTTGGACCTGTACAACCCGTGTCATATTTCATAGTCTCCTACTCTTATGAATGAAGGGGTGAATGAGTTGGACCTGTACAACCCGTGTCATATTTAATAGTCTACTACCCTAATGAATGAAGGGGTGAATGAGTTGGACCTGTACAACCCGTGTCATATTTCATAGTCTACTACCCTAATGAATGAAGGGGTGAATGAGTTGGACCTGTACAACCCGTGTCATATTTCATAGTCTACTACCCTAATGAATGAAGGGGTGAATGAGTTGGACCTGTACAACCCGTGTCATATTTCATAGTCTACTACCCTAATGAATGAAGGGGTGAATGAGTTGGACCTGTACAACCCGTGTCATATTTCATAGTCTACTACCCTAATGAATGAAGGGGTGAATGAGTTGGATCTGTACAACCCGTGTCATATTTCATAGTCTACTACCCTAATGAATGAAGGGGTGAATGAGTTGGACCTGTACAACCCGTGTCATATTTCATAGTCTACTACCCTAATGAATGAAGGGGTGAATGATTTGGACCTGTACAACCCGTGTCATATTTCATAGTCTACTACTCTTATGAATGAAGGGGTGAATGAGTTGGACCTGTACAACCCGTGTCATATTTAATAGTCTACTACCCTAATGAATGAAGGGGTGAATGAGTTGGACCTGTACAACCCGTGTCATATTTCATAGTCTACTACCCTAATGAATGAAGGGGTGAATGAGTTGGACCTGTACAACCCGTGTCATATTTCATAGCCTACTACTCTTATGAATGAAGGGGTGAATGAGTTGGACCTGTACAACCCGTGTCATATTTCATAGTCTACTACCCTAATGAATGAAGGGGTGAATGAGTTGGACCTGTACAACCCGTGTCATATTTCATAGTCTACTACCCTAATGAATGAAAGGGGTGAATGAGTTGGACCTGTACAACCCGTGTCATATTTCATAGTCTACTACCCTAATGAATGAAGGGGTGAATGAGTTGGACATATATGTTGCATGTCATGGTCAATTACCTGTATCTATTAGTGATGGGGGGAAGATCAGTTACATATTGGGATATTGTTTTTGATGATATATCGTATCGCATCGTTTTGACAATATTGCAATATTATTTTCCCATGACTGATCAAAACTGTCTTTCTCATGACCTGTTGTCTGAGCAATATTTTTGGAACATCGAATCGCAATAAAACAACAGTGTCAATGCGCAAAACATAGAATCGTGAGAATTGCAATACACATCGTATCAGCACATAAGTATCATGGTAATATCGTATCGTGAGGTCTCTGGTAATTCCCAGCCCTAGAATCTATGAATGAATGAATTATCAGACTGTTAACCCCATGTAGGTTTGGGTCTGGGGCTGGGCTCCTGTAGGGTAGGTAAGGGGTGGCAGGTAGCCTAGTGGTTCGAGCATTGGACTAGTAACCTAGAAGGTTGCAAGATCAAGTCCCAGAGCTGACAAGGTAAAAATCTGTCCTTCTGCCCCTGAACAAGGCAGTTAACCCACTGTTCCTAGGTTGTCATTGTAAATAAGAATTTGTTCTTAACTGACTTGCCTAGTTAAATAAAGGTGAAATAAATGAGCTAATGTGGTTCTAATAGCCCCACTGGTTACCCGAGGCTCAGTATCACATAGAGATGGCTATAACAGTTTAAACTCTTTCTGACCCAGGCTGAACTCAAACACACATCCAATTTCTCTGGGAAGGTTCTGTACAGTATCCAAGTATGAATGTTCATCAGCATAAGGGAATAATCTGTGTACACAATATTTTCTTCCAAATGTGTTTATTGTGATACACGACAGTATCCCTACATCTGTGTACAGATTACATGTCCTTAAAGGAAAACCACACAAAACTATATTTTGGTATTTGTTTCATTAGTCCATTGTTGCAGTATGAATCCAAATGCACCATACCGGTTGTATTTCTGTTTTTTAAAGTTAAATATCTTGAAAACTTGATTTCTGACATGCAACATTTTTGGGACTATATCAACAATGGACTAATGAAACAAATACCAAAATATCGTTTTCGGGTGGAGTTTTCCTTTAACTGTGATTCTTCTGAATGAACTGAACTGCGGTGTATTACTCGTCAATGCATCCATTCAGTATTGAAGTGTGATATGATTCAGATATCAGTTTTCCTGTAGCATCGTTGTGTTGAGGATCCTTGACTTGTACATGCACTCAAAGCCATGCCAGGTTAATCAGTCCACCATTGCAATGAATTGCCTATAACCGTAGTTGTAATGTTGATGTTATTGTTCGATATTGATTGTTCAATATTTATCCTTCGATATGTGTACAGCATTTGTTATTATGATTGATGGTGCTCTGTAACGTGTCCTGTAAAATAACGTGTTGTTTTATTGTTGTTGTATCACTGTATTTGATTTGTATGGGGTTTTCTGATGCTACCTAATTCAATGGGACTGGCCTGGTTAGGTAGACAATTCATCATTGTGGTGTTTTTTTCCAGGTTGTAGAAGCTCAGATGGTGGTGAGGTGATTTTCAGTCCTACAGAGAAAGACAAGGACACCACTTCATTCACTGCTATGGCCTGTGGGGAGGGATGGACATCATAAAGGAGTAACGATGAAAACTCGAACTCACAAAGAATCGGTATGAACTGTTTCAATGGCTTCCTTCATCTCTACCTTGTTCCCCTGTGTAGCTGAGTGTGCATGTGTGGGTCAGATTGCAGATGTGTTTATTGTTATGTTGTACTATATTGCACAGAGATAGATTGTGATGTTATATTTGACATAATTTAAGATTAATACGACTTTTGAAGTTAAGATATTCTGTGTGTGTATTCTGTGTGTTTATTCTGTGTGTATATTCTGTGTGTATATTCTGTGTGTGTATTCTGTGTGTATATTCTGTGTGTGTATTCTGTGTGTGTATTCTGTGTGTATATTCTGTGTGTATATTCTGTGTGTATATTCTGTGTGTGTATTCTGTGTGTGTAATCTGTGTGTGTATTCTGTGTGTGTATTCTGTGTGGACATTGATGTCATAATTATTCCTCTCTCTGTTCTCTTCTCTCCTCCTTGTTCTTGCTGCCTTCTACCCTCCCAATTCCTCTTCTCTTCTCTCCTTTCCCTCCTCATGCTCTTACCTCCCCCACCCATTACTGATCTTCTCTCCTTTCCCTCCTCATTCTCTTCCCTCCCCCACCCATTACTGATCCTCTCTCTTTTCCCTCCTCATTCTCTTCCCTCCCCCACCCATTACTGATCCTCTTTCCTTTCCCTCCTCATTCTCTTCCCTCCCCCACCCATTACTGATTCTCTCTCCTTTCTCCCTCATTCCTGCCCCCTCCATATTTCTTTATCCTTCGTTCCCCCGTACCCTTCCTGATCCCCTTTCCCCTCCTTTCTGCCCTCTCCATCCCTCACTTTTTATTTCTCCCTCTCCCCTCCTCCTCCTTGGTTTTGTCCTCTACTGTTCTCTTTACTTATTGTTTTGACCCCTTTACGTCCCTCTACCCCCCCAACCCCCCTTTACCTCCCTCTACCCCCTTTACCTCCCTCAACCCCCCTTTACATCCCTCAACCCCCCTTTACCTCCCTCTACCCCCTTTACCTCCCTCAACCCCCCTTTACCTCCCTCTAACCCCTTTTCCTCCCTCTAACCCCTTTTCCTCCCTCTACCCCCTTTACCTCCCTCAACCCCCCTTTACCTCCCTCTACCCCCTTTACCTCCCTCAACCCCCCTTTACATCCCTCAACCCCCCTTTACCTCCCTCAACCCCCCTTTACACCCCTCAACCCCCCTTTACCTCCCTCTACCCCCTTTACCTCCCTCAACCCCCCTTTACCTCCCTCTACCCCCTTTTCCTCCCTCTACCCCCTTTACCTCCCTCTACCCCCTTTACCTCCCTCTACCCCCTTTACCTCACTCAACCCCCCTTTACCTCCCTCTACCCCCTTTACATCCCTCAACCCCCCTTTACCTCCCTCAACCCCCCTTTACCTCCCTCTACCCCCTTTTCCTCCCTCTAACCCCTTTACCTCCCTCAACCCCCCTTTACCTCCCTCTACCCCCTTTTCCTCCCTCTAACCCCTTTACCTCCCTCAACCCCCCTTTACCTCCCTCTACCCCTCTTTACCCACGTCTACCCACTCTACCCCCATTACCCACCTCTACCCCCTTTAACCACCCTCTACCTCCCTCTACCCTCCTTTACCCCCCTCATACCCCATTTCCCCTTCTCTCTCTTCGTTTGTTTCTCCTCTTTCTTCATGCCCCTTCCACCCCTGGCGGTTCAGATGCCAATGCGCAGTGGGCGGAGGCGGGGGGGAAGCAATGAGGAGAGGAGGGGTAGACGCCCGCATCCCAGCCCTTCTCGTGCAGAACGAAACGACAGGCAGACGGTGAGAACCTATCATGTTTTATGTCTGTTCTTTCCCGTGTTCTCTCTAAGAAACTCTTGTAATGTTATCCCTCTGTGTCTCTAGTAATGGCAGTCTCTTTCTCCTTTTGGCTTTGTTTGTCATGTAGTCTTTCCATCTAGATTTGTCTATAGTAAAGTGTGTGTGTGTGTGTGTGTGTGTGTGTGTGTGTGTGTGAGTGAGAGAAGAGGCTGTCAGTCATTAGATATTGATCTACATGTAAGCCTTAATGAAGCCGTGTGTCTGTATGCCTGTATGAGTCATCACCACCATGATTACCTTATACATACAATTGTGGTGCCAAAGTGGTGTGTTTTATACTGCTTTACCTGCAGTGACATCTCTCGTTGAGTTTGTCTTTCTTACTTAAAAAAATGATATACATGGCATATTCTGTATCATAGCAAAGAGCTGCTGGCGAGGAATTGGCTCGCTTCAATCACAGATCGCAAGGCCATGATTCGTCAGAGAGTGAAGGGGAGGAACTTGTGCCTCCACCAAAGAGGCAGAAAGTCCAGGTTAGTGTAATGTGATGTTGAACTGCACCACTAGGTTGAATTCTGATGTTTTAATGTCAACATTTAATTAATATATACTTTCCTCATATTCACCTTATGTCATCAGGATTCTTCCTCTGTCACCAACCCACCGACTTCAACTCATTCAACTGACAGTACTCCCCCCACTATACCGCCCCCACCCTCGGCTCCCAGACAGTCACGTGACAGTGACAACGAGGATGGTCAATCCCAGGGCAGCAGGAGCTCAGTTGTAGGGAGCTTGGCCAATAGTCTGAGCAGTGGGCGGGACATCGACCAGGACAATCGATCTTCCTCCCCGAGTCTCTCTGCCTCGCCTCCAGCCAGTTTAGACTCTGACTCTGATGGTCCAGACTCACCAAAGCAAGGAGAGGGGGAACGGGAGAAAAGGAAAGAGGGAGGAGTGGGGAAGACAGGAGGAGAGGAAAGGAGAGCAGCCAGAGAGGGGAGAGGGGATGAGTCTTGCGGGGATGGAGAAAGGAAGGATGGAGGAATAGAGGACAGCCCTTCTCTGAAGCTGCCATCCTCCTCCATATCTTCCTCTGCTCCTGTTCCCTCTCTCCGCGGAGCAGGGGATTCAGCCAATGACAGCAATAGTGGCAGGAAGTCCTATTTCTCACAGGACTCCAAGCTGGTAAGCAAGATGGAGTATGGACCGGCCAGCGCTGACACTGTGCACAGTGGCAATCGAATGAACTCCAAAGCTAAAGCTCAGTGCGTGACCAAGGCAACTGTCGCCGGGGGAGACTATCCCCTCGGCAACCCCAACATTCCACACCCCCCTCCACCACCCCTTCCTCCTCCACCAGCGCTGAAACCCTTAGAACTAGGGGGGCAGAACCTGCCCTCAGAAGTCAAGGTAGAGAGAGAGAAAATGGAGAAAGGTGAGAAACTGATGGACAACAAGACGGCTCCTCCCTCTCTGTTACCCCAAACCAGCCCCTTACCCCCCTCCCAGCCCCCGCCCCACCCCCACCACTACAGTCCCACTGGCTGGCAGGGAGGCACCGCAACCGGTTGCCAGGGGAGCTGGGGCTACACCCGTTACTCTGGTAACCACCACACTCACCAGCCGCAGCACCAACCCCCAGTGCAGCAGCAGCAACTGCCATCCGTCTACAACCCCCCTTCCTCCCGTCATTCGTCCTCCTCCCACCCCCCTTACCTCCCCCACCCCCACAAGGAGTACCTCCCCAGGTACGCTTCCGGGGGAGGGGAAAGGGAGAGGGGGGTGGCCGGCGAGAGGGAGAGGGGGGGAGTGAGGGTGGAGTATGGGGGGAGGGAGATAGGTAGGGATTTCTCGGCTGGTAGTGGTAGTAACAGCAGCACTTCTGGTGGGATGGGGGGTCCTAATGGGGTCCAAGGGAGGGAGTTTGGGGGTCAGAACCGGGAGTACCCAGGCCTGGGACCTCAGGGCTCTGGGAGAGACCCCCCAATGGGTCCTGGGGGAAGAGAATTTGGACCGGGGGGGTTCAGAGAAAGAGAGAGGGATAGAGATAGAGATAGAGAGAGGGAGGGAGAGAGGGATGTAGGAGGAAGGGAGTTTCCTTTACAGAATCGTAATGAGAATCAGAACAGAGAGTTTGGACCCACCGGTGCTGGGGGAGGAAGGGGGCACCCCAGAGACAAAGAGGGGGGGCGGTGGGGCGAGTTTGGGGGCCAGATGAGAGAGGTGGGGGGCAATAGTAACCCCAATAATAACCCCCTACCACTAGGAAACCCCCCAAGCTCAACCAGTGGGTTACCTGCAGCCCCCATGCTAAACCGCGATCCCCCTTCCTCACCCCAAAACAACCCCAGCCACCCTACCCTACCCCCCCACCCACATCCTCAAAGCGCCACCAAACGAGACTACCCCCCATCGATGGACCAGGGACAGACAAGGCACAGTTCCCCCTCTGGACCAGAACACTTCCACAGAGAGTACCCTCCTGGGGCCAAGGACTATCCCCCTGGTGGCCCCCCCTCCACCGGCCCGGCCCGTGAGTACCCCAGTCCTCCCGGAATGACTCCAAACCTGGGCCGAGACTACCCAGGTGGACCTCAGATCCCCCACCTGCCCCACCCCCACTTTCCAGCCCAGCAGCCCAGAGACAGGGACCGAGAGAGGGACACCAACCAGCGAGAGTCGTCTCTGTACCAAAACCGTGGCGGTCCCCCCCAACCCCCTTCCCTTTCTCCCTCCTCTTCCTCCTCCACTCCTCATGGACACCCTACGAATGCTCCTTACCCTCCTCCGCCACCTCCTCCCCCTCTCCCCACTCCCCAAACCTCCCTCGCTCAGCCCCAACCCCCCTCCGGCCTGGGACCCAATCACGTTCGTCCGGCAAATTACCCTTCCTCCAATCAGACTCCTGCAACACCCCTCTCTCCTTTACTAAGCCCCTCCACCAATCAGATGGGAGGGTTTCCTTCCTACCCGCCAGGCTCCTCCTCCGGGGCCAACATGTCACTTCCTGGTTCAGGTGTGTCACCTGGCTGTCGGCCCTCACCTTTTCACAGCACTTTGAACAGCCACGCCCCCTTCAGCAGCCCCTACCACTCCAATGGGAACAGTGGGAACAACCTGGTCCTGACTAACAGCAATAGTAACAGTAGCAGTGGCAGCAGCCATACCAACTCTCTCTCTCAGTCCCTCTCACCTCAAAACGCCTCAAAAGGACCCCCACCTCTTAGTAACCCCGGCAACAACAATGGCACTTCGGCCCCTGGCTGTAGCTCCTCACTTCCTAGAGATGGGCATTCTGATTCGTCCACAGGTCCACCTCCCCCACCTGTCATCAAGGAGGAACCAATAGAAGAGAGGGAGGAGAGTGAAAGCCCACCTCCTGTTTTAAGAAGCCCCTCCCCTGAGCCCAAGCCGGTGGACATTCCGATCCACGCCAGCCAATCAGCACGGTGAGATGGGATAGGCGTCATAGCAACAGAAGGGCTCCATCATATGTCACTCTAACAAGTTCTAACAACTGATTAATGTGGTTTTATCTCTGTTTTTGTCACTGGCACTTATCATAATATGTCAGCTATTATTTATAGATAAAGGGGCTGAGAAATGTATTCCTGTCACAGAAGATGTTTTGTAGACAGGCCTACAGTATAATCAAAGACAACAACACCATCACAGAAGATGTTTTGTAGACTGGCCTACAGTATAATCAAAGACAACAACACCATCACAGAATATGTTTTGTAGACAGGCCTACAGTATAATCAAAGACAACAACACCATCGCAGAAGATGTTTTGTAGACAGGCCTACAGTATAATCAAAGACAACAACACCTGTCACAGAAGATGTTTTGTAGATAGTCCTACAGTATAATCAAAGACAACAACACCTGTCACAGAAGATGTTTTGTAGATAGTCCTACAGTATAATCAAAGACAACAACACCCATCACAGAAGAGGTTTTGTAGACAGGCCTACAGTATAATCAAAGACAACAACACCCATCACAGAATATGTTTTGTAGACAGGCCTACAGTATAATCAAAGACAACAACACCATCACAGAATATGTTTTGTAGACAGGCCTACAGTATAATCAACGACAACAACACCATCACAGAAGATGTTTTGTAGACAGGCCTACAGTATATCAACGACAACAACACCATCACAGAAGATGTTTTGTAGACAGGCCTACAGTATATCAACGACAACAACACCATCACAGAAGATGTTTTGTAGACAGGCCTACAGTATATCAACGACAACAACACCATCACAGAAGATGTTTTGTAGACAGGCCTACAGTATAATCAAAGATAACAACACCCATCACAGAAGATGTTTTGTAGACAGGCCTACAGTATATCAACGACAACAACACCATCACAGAAGATGTTTTGTAGACAGGCCTACAGTATAATCAAAGATAACAACACCCATCACAGAAGATGTTTTGTAGACAGGCCTACAGTATATCAAAGACAACAACACCCATCACAGAATATGTTTTGTAGACAGGCCTACAGTATAATCAAAGACAACAACACCCATCACAGAAGAGGTTTTGTAGACAGGCCTACAGTATATCAAAGACAACAACACCATCACAGAAGATGTTTTGTAGACAGGCCTACAGTATAATCAAAGACAACAACACCATCGCAGAAGATGTTTTGTAGACAGGCCTACAGTATATCAAAGACAACAACACCATCACAGAAGATGTTTTGTAGACTGGCCTACAGTATAATCAAAGACAACAACACCATCACAGAAGATGTTTTGTAGACTGGCCTACAGTATAATCAAAGACAACAACACCATCACAGAAGATGTTTTGTAGACAAGCCTACAGTATATCAAAGACAACAACACCATCACAGAAGATGTTTTGTAGACAGGCCTACAGTATATCAAAGACAACAACACCATCACAGAAGATGTTTTGTAGACTGGCCTACAGTATATCAAAGACAACAACACCTGTCACAGAAGATGTTTTGTAGACAGGCCTACAGTATATCAACGATAACACCACCCATCACAGAAGATGTTTTGTAGACTGGCCTACAGTATAATCAAAGACAACAACACCATCACAGAAGATGTTTTGTAGACTGGCCTACAGTATAATCAAAGACAACAACACCCATCACAGAAGATGTTTTGTAGACAGGCCTACAGTATATCAAAGACAACAACACCATCACAGAATATGTTTTGTAGACAGGCCTACAGTATAATCAAAGACAACAACACCATCACAGAATATGTTTTGTAGACAGGCCTACAGTATATCAAAGACAACAACACCTGTCACAGAAGATGTTTTGTAGACAGGCCTACAGTATATCAAAGACAACAACACCTGTCACAGAAGATGTTTTGTAGACAGGCCTACAGTATAATCAAAGACAACAACACCATCACAGAAGATGTTTTGTAGACAGGCCTACAGTATATCAACGATAACACCACCCATCACAGAAGATGTTTTGTAGACAGGCCTACAGTATAATCAAAGACAACAACACCATCACAGAATATGTTTTGTAGACTGGCCTACAGTATAATCAAAGACAACAACACCATCACAGAAGATGTTTTGTAGACAGGCCTACAGTATAATCAAAGACAACAACACCATCACAGAAGATGTTTTGTAGACAGGCCTACAGTATAATCAAAGATAACAACACCATCACAGAATATGTTTTGTAGACAGGCCTACAGTATATCAAAGACAACAACACCCATCACAGAAGATGTTTTGTAGACTGGCCTACAGTATAATCAAAGACAACAACACCATCACAGAAGATGTTTTGTAGACAGGCCTACAGTATAATCAAAGACAACAACACCATCACAGAAGATGTTTTGTAGACTGGCCTACAGTATAATCAAAGACAACAACACCATCACAGAAGAGGTTTTGTAGACAGGCCTACAGTATAATCAAAGACAACAACACCCATCACAGAATATGTTTTGTAGACAGGCCTACAGTATAATCAAAGACAACAACACCATCACAGAATATGTTTTGTAGACAGGCCTACAGTATAATCAAAGACAACAACACCATCACAGAATATGTTTTGTAGACAGGCCTACAGTATATCAACGACAACAACACCATCACAGAAGATGTTTTGTAGACAGGCCTACAGTATAATCAAAGATAACAACACCCATCACAGAAGATGTTTTGTAGACAGGCCTACAGTATATCAACGACAACAACACCATCACAGAAGATGTTTTGTAGACAGGCCTACAGTATAATCAAAGATAACAACACCCATCACAGAAGATGTTTTGTAGACAGGCCTACAGTATATCAAAGACAACAACACACATCACAGAATATGTTTTGTAGACAGGCCTACAGTATAATCAAAGACAACAACACCCATCACAGAAGAGGTTTTGTAGACAGGCCTACAGTATATCAAAGACAACAACACCATCACAGAAGATGTTTTGTAGACAGGCCTACAGTATAATCAAAGACAACAACACCATCGCAGAAGATGTTTTGTAGACAGGCCTACAGTATATCAAAGACAACAACACCATCACAGAAGATGTTTTGTAGACTGGCCTACAGTATAATCAAAGACAACAACACCATCACAGAAGATGTTTTGTAGACTGGCCTACAGTATAATCAAAGACAACAACACCATCACAGAAGATGTTTTGTAGACAAGCCTACAGTATATCAAAGACAACAACACCATCACAGAAGATGTTTTGTAGACAGGCCTACAGTATATCAAAGACAACAACACCATCACAGAAGATGTTTTGTAGACTGGCCTACAGTATATCAAAGACAACAACACCTGTCACAGAAGATGTTTTGTAGACAGGCCTACAGTATAATCAAAGACAACAACACCATCACAGAAGATGTTTTGTAGACAGGCCTACAGTATATCAACGATAACACCACCCATCACAGAAGATGTTTTGTAGACTGGCCTACAGTATAATCAAAGACAACAACACCATCACAGAAGATGTTTTGTAGACTGGCCTACAGTATAATCAAAGACAACAATACCCATCACAGAAGATGTTTTGTAGACAGGCCTACAGTATATCAAAGACAACAACACCATCACAGAATATGTTTTGTAGACAGGCCTACAGTATAATCAAAGACAACAACACCATCACAGAAGATGTTTTGTAGACAGGCCTACAGTATATCAAAGACAACAACACCTGTCACAGAAGATGTTTTGTAGACAGGCCTACAGTATATCAAAGACAACAACACCTGTCACAGAAGATGTTTTGTAGACAGGCCTACAGTATAATCAAAGACAACAACACCATCACAGAAGATGTTTTGTAGACAGGCCTACAGTATATCAACGATAACACCACCCATCACAGAAGATGTTTTGTAGACAGGCCTACAGTATAATCAAAGACAACAACACCATCACAGAATATGTTTTGTAGACTGGCCTACAGTATAATCAAAGACAACAACACCATCACAGAAGATGTTTTGTAGACAGGCCTACAGTATAATCAAAGACAACAACACCATCACAGAAGATGTTTTGTAGACAGGCCTACAGTATAATCAAAGATAACAACACCATCACAGAATATGTTTTGTAGACAGGCCTACAGTATATCAAAGACAACAACACCCATCACAGAAGATGTTTTGTAGACTGGCCTACAGTATAATCAAAGACAACAACACCATCACAGAAGATGTTTTGTAGACAGGCCTACAGTATAATCAAAGACAACAACACCATCACAGAAGATGTTTTGTAGACTGGCCTACAGTATAATCAAAGACAACAACACCATCACAGAAGATGTTTTGTAGACAAGCCTACAGTATATCAAAGACAACAACACCATCACAGAAGACATTGCCAGATAATAAAGATAGTATCATCATATGGGAACAAAATCCGATGTATAAATTTGTTATATTTTGCTGATGTGGTTCTAGGTTCCACAGGGTTCTAGATCGGGGCAGTGGAAACTCCTGCGCCCGCAGCGACGTTCTCTTTGTCCCCCTGGACGGCTCCAAACTGTGGAAGAAGAGGAACGAGGTGATCGAGAGAGCCCGGAGAGAGGTGGAGCAGAGGGCCAGAGACCTGAGGGAGAAAGAGCGGGAACGAGAGAGGGAGAGAGAGAGGGAGCGGGACCTGGAGAGGCATCTACAAGTGAGTATAATGAGGCAGGGAGGGGGAGGCGATGAGCGAGGGAGAGGGACACAATGCTCAATTTCCTTCTCCATTTTGTCTCTTTAAATGCTCCCTCTTTCCCTGCAGCAACAGAAGGACAATAACAATGGAAATATACAACGCCAGGGATCCTCTCTCTTCTTCCCCTCCTCCTCCATCCTCCTCGACCCTAACTCCTCTTCTTCTAACCCTGGGTCTCACCCTCAACCTCACCCCCAGCAGCACCACTCCCACCCTCACCCCCACGCTCACCTCCACCACTCCCACCTCCACCCCTCCCTCTCTCAACACATCCCACACTCCCTCCTCATGCAGTCAATGGGGGGTTCAACGGTGGTTGGCCCACAGGGGGCTCTGGGGATCGGGTTAGGAGGGCCGTACCTGGGCCCTGACACCCCCGCACTGCGGACCCTGAGCGAGTACGCCCGGCCCCACGCCATGTCCCCCCTCGGGGCTAGTCGCCAACACCAACACCCACATGTCCACCATCATGGCCACCCTCATGGCCACCCCCATGTCCACCCCTCCTTCTTCCTCCCCCAGTTCCAGAACCATGCTCTGGCCCACCCACATCACATGCCTGCTGATGCAGCCACAGCGGCAGCCATCTTGGGTTTCCTCTATGGGGGCAGTATGGAGGGAGGGCCAGGGGGGCATGGAGGAGGACATGGGGGGATGGGGGGTGCAGGGTTAGGGGGGATGGGGTTTCCCCATGCAGTGGCAGCCCACCGTGAGCGCATGAAGCCGGGGTTTGAGTTTAAGAGTGAGGACAGGGTGTACCAGCCGGGCTCCTTGGGAGATCCTACGGCTCTCGCCCTCGCCCACTCCCACTCGCATGCCCACGCACACGCTCATGCACATGCTCACTCCCTACTGCTGGGGGGAGGGGGTGGAGGTGAGGTGTCCATTTACGGCACCCCCCCTCCCCAGGCTCCTCCACCCCCACCACCGCCCCTCCAGAACCCAGCGTTAGCCCCAGTGAGTCGCCTCCCTAACCCTCCTCCCGCCCCTCAGTCCCTCTCCAACCCTCCCCCCTTCTCCCTGCTTCATCCCTCGCTCCCCTCTCACCCTGCACCTGCACCAGCCCCTCCACCCCCAGCCCCTGCAGCTGCACCTCTGCCTGCTCCTCCTCCACCCTCCTCCAACCCTGTTTCATCCCTCCATCACCCCGCACCGCACTCCTTTCCCAGCTCCCTCCCCCCATCTCACCCTCCACCTGCCCCTGCCCCGGTGACCGCCCCTCCTGAGACCTACCCCCCTCCCACTCGCTCCCCCACCACCTCTGAGAGAGAGAGGAGTGGAGAGAGGGAGAGAGAAAGAGAGCGAGACAGAGCGGGGCTGCCAGCCGGTGGAGAGAGGGGACGAGAGAGGGAGCGAGAGAGAGAGAGAGAAAGAGAAAGAGAAAGAGGGGAAAGCAATGGAAGTGGAGGAAGTGGTGGAAGTGGAGGAGGAGGAACAGGAGGAGGAGAGATTCCGGGGCGTCTTCAGATGTTGAACGTCACGCCTCATCATCACCAGCACTCACACATCCACTCTCACCTGCACCTGCACCAGCAAGACACAGGTACCCACTGCTGCTAACCACAGTTGTGATCTTGTACTATGATCTACACACTACTATTTAGTGCTCTTTTGAGCTGGACCTGAGAAAGCTCTTCCTGTCTGATACAGATGTTGATGTTAACGTGGTTGTTGATGCTGTGACTCTTATTAAATATCTCCTTGTGTTTCCTGTTACATCATTGGCCCCTAGCGGCGGGCGGGGTGCACCCCCTGATGGACCCGTTGGCATCGGGGTCTCCCCTGGCCCGCCTGCCCTACCCAGGAGCAGCGCTGGGCACCCCCATCCTGGCACACCCCCTCACTGAAAGCGAGGTGCTACGACAACAACTCTTCGGTGAGGAAAGGCTGTTTTTTTCAGTCTGTTTGTTTATTTTTCTGTCTGCCTGCCTGTCTGTCTATGTTGTATCATGAATATGATACCTACTGTACCTATCTTTCTGTCACTATCTACCTTACCTGTCTCTCCTCTTCTCCACTCTTCCTCTCACCTGTCTCTTCTCCACTCTTCCTCTCACCTGTCTCTTCTCCACTCCTCCTCTCACCTGTCTCTTCTCCACTCCTCCTCTCACCTGTCTCTCCTCTTCTCCACTCCTCCTCTCACCTGTCTCTCCTCTTCTCCACTCCTCCTCTCACCTGTCTCTCTTCTCCACTCCTCCTCTCACCTGTCTCTCCTCTTCTCCACTCCTCCTCTCACCTGTCTCTCCTCTTCTCCACTCCTCTTCTCACCTGTCTCTCCTCTTCTCCACTCCTCCTCTCACCTGTCTCTCCCTTCTCCACTCCTCCTCTCACCTGTCTCTCCTCTTCTCCACTCCTCTTCTCACCTGTCTCTCCTCTTCTCCACTCCTCTCACCTGTCTCTCCCTTCTCCACTCCTCCTCTCACCTGTCTCTTCTCCACTTCTCCTCTCACCTGTCTCTTCTCCACTCCTCCTCTCACCTGTCTCTCCTCTTCTCCACTCCTCCTCTCACCTGTCTCTCCTCTTCTCCACTCCTCCTCTCACCTGTCTCTCCTCTTCTCCACTCCTCTCACCTGTCTCTCCCTTCTCCACTCCTCCTCTCACCTGTCTCTCCTCTTCTCCACTCCTCCTCTCACCTGTCTCTCCCTTCTCCACTCCTCCTCTCACCTGTCTCTCCCTTCCCTGTCTCTCCTCTTCTCCACTCCTCCTCTCACCTGTCTCTTCTCCACTTCTCCTCTCACCTGTCTCTCCTCTTCTCCACTCCCCCTCTCACCTGTCTCTCCTCCACTCCTCCTCTCACCTGTCTCTCCTCTTCTCCACTCCTCCTCTCACCTGTCTCTCCTCGTCTCCACTCCTCCTCTCACCTGTCTCTCCCTTCTCCACTCCTCCTCTCACCTGTCTCTTCTCCACTCCTCCTCTCACCTGTCTCTTCTCCACTCCTCCTCTCACCTGTCTCTCCTCTTCTCCACTCCTCCTCTCACCTGTCTCTCCTCTTCTCCACTCCTCCTCTCACCTGTCTCTCCTCTTCTCCACTCCTCCTCTCACCTGTCCCTCCTCTTCTCCACTCCTCTTCTCACCTGTCTCTCCTCTTATCCACTCCTCCTCTCACCTGTCTCTCCTCTTCTCCACTCCTCCTCTCACGTCTCTCCTCTTCTCCACTCCTCCTCTCACCTGTCTCTCCTTGTCTCCACTCCTCCTCTCACCTGTCTCTCCCTTCTCCACTCCTCTCACCTGTCTCTTCTCCACTCCTCCTCTCACATGTCTCTCTTCTTCTCCACTCCTCCTTTCACCCGTCTCTCCTCTTCTCCACTCCTCCTCTCACCCGTCTCTCCTCTTCTCCACTCCTTTCCTCTTCCCTTTTCCTTCCCCCTCCAGGCGCTCCGTTCCGTGAGCTGCCCCAGCCCTCCTCTCTGACAGGTTCCATGTCAGCGGCCCACCAGCTCCAGGCCATGCAGCAGGCCCAGAGCGCAGAGCTGCAGATCCAGAGACTGGCCCTGGAACAGCAGTGGATCCACCACCACCACCACCACTCCCTCACCCAGGACGAGTACTACAGGTAGTCTACTAATGGGACCAGGGGAGCTGGGTGGGGTGTGGGGAGACTGGTGTCTGGTGTGTCTGGTGTGTGTGTGTGTGAGAGTGTGTGAGAGAGTGTGTGAGAGTGTGCGTGTGTGTGTGAGAGAGAGTGCGCGTGTGTGTTTGTGTGTGTGTGTGTGTGTGTGCGTGCGTGCGTGCGTGTGCATCATCCCTGACCCTGTCTCATACAGTATCTTCTCTCTTCCTCAGCCACTTAAAGAAGGAAAGCGACAAGACCCTGTAAGGGAGGAAACAGAGAGGGGGAACAAGCCCACGGAAGACAAAGAAATATCTGCAAAGGAAGAAGAAAACACCAAAACAGAAGCACTAAGAACATTGAAGGAAGCATCAAACCATAGGAACCTGAGGAGAAATGAACTGATTGGGAAACCAGATGACAAAAGGGAGAGAGGGATGAGAGGAGTGAAAACGTTGCTCACAGTCTGTGTTGTCTGTACTATACCATAGCCCCAGACTCTGGGCGCATCACAGCGTATGTTGTTCAACTCCAGTTTTGTATTGTGCCCTGTACAGTATGCTAGGTGGGAGCAGCAATATAATGCAGTACAGTCTGGTGTAAATGACCTTATGCCAGGAAGAATGTGTACATGAGGCTCTCTTTTATGTCATTGCATGTAGCTAGGCGCTTATTCTGAACTGGTTGAACTCCTGGTTGTATTTTTAGTAATCGCCCTCTCTTTCCTAACGGACAGGTGGTGTATGAGTATGCATGAGACCAGCGATTAACAAGTGTCATATTATGTTAACGATTAATAGTATTGTTATTATTATTGTCTGTTTGTTGATAATTCTATATACATATTATTTGTATTGTTATTTTATTACATTTTCATGGTATGGCGGTTTCTTTAATTTTTTATTGTGAAACGAGATGCAAATGAAGGAAAAAGATAAACTACATCATTTTTTGGGGAAAATATATGAGTCTGATGTGGTTGTGTACAGTATGTTCTCTCCCCTTTCTCTCTCTCCCCTCTCTCTCTCTTTTTCTCTCTCTCTCTCTCTCTCCCCTCTCTTTCTCTCGCTCTCCCCTCTCTCTCTCTCTCTCAACACACAGACACTAGCATTTCTGTCTTGGTTTTTATATAAAACACACATAAAGCCTACAGTACCAGTCAAAAGTTTGGACACACCTACTCATTCAAGGGTTTTTCTTTATTTGTACTAGTTTCTACATTGTAGAATAATAGTGAAGACATCAAAACTATGAAATAACACATATGGACTCATGTAGTAAAGAAAAAAGTGTTCAACAAATCAAATTTAAATTTTATATTTGAGATTTTGAAGTAGCTACTTTTTGCCTTGATGACAGCTTTGCACACTCATGGCATTCTCTCAACCAGCTTCATGAGGTAGTCAACTGGAATGCATTTCAATTAACAGGTGTTCCTTGTTAAAAGTTAATTTGTGGAATTTCTTTCCTTAATGCGTGTGAGCCAATCAGTTGTGTTGTGACATGGTAAGGGTGGTATTCAGAAGATAGCCCTATTTAGTTAAAGACCAAGTCCATATTATGGCCAAAACAGCTTAAATACGCAAAGAGAAACAGTTTATCATTACTTTAAGACATGAATGTCAGTCAATCCGAAAAATGTCAAGACCTTTGAAAGTTTCTTCAAGTTCAGTCGTAAAAACCATGAAGTGCTATGATGAAACTGGCTCTCCTGAGGACCGTCACAGGGAAGGAAGATCCAGGGATATCTCTGCTGCAGAGGATAAGATCATTAGAGTTAACTGCATCTCAGATTGCAGCCCAAATAAATGCTTTACAGAGTTCAAGTAAAAGACATGTCAGAGGAGACTGCGTGAATCAGGCCTTCATGGTTGAAATGCTGCAAAGAAACCATTACCAAAGGACACCAATAAGAAGAAAAAACTTGCTTGGGCCAAGAAACACAAGCAATTGACACGACCAATGGAAATCTGTCCTTTGGTCTGATGAGTCCATATTTGAGATTTTTGGTTCCAACCGATGTGTCTTGTGAGACGCAGAGTATGTGAACGGATGATCTCATGTGTGGTTCCAACCGTGAAGCATGGAGGAGGAAGTGTGATGGTGCTTTTCTGGTGACATTGTGATTTATTTAGAATTCAAGGCACACTTAACCAGCATGGCTACCACAGCATTTTTCAGCGATACACCATCCCATCTGGTTTGCGCTTAGTGGGACTATCATTAGTTTTTCAACAGGACAATGACCCAAAACAAACCTCCAGGCTGTGTAAGAGCTATTTGACCAAGAAGGAGAGTGACGGAGTGCTGCATCAGATGCCCTGGCCTCCACAATCACCCAACCTCAACCCAATTGAGATGGTTAGGGAGGAGTTGGACCGCAGAGTGAAGGAAAAGCAGCCAACAATTGCTCAGCATATGTGGTTAACTCCTTCAAGACTGTTGGCAAAGCATTCCAGATGAAGCTGGTTGAGAGAATGCCACGAGTGTGCAAAGCTATCATGAAGGCAAAGGGTGGCTGCTTTGTAGAAATCTAAAATATATTTTGATTTGTTTAACAGTTTTTTTGTTACTACGTGATTCCATGTGTTATTTCATAGTTTTGATGTCTTCACTATTATTCTACAATGTAGAAAATATTAAAAAATAAAGAAAAACCCTTGAATGAGTAGGTGTCCAAACTTTTGACTGGTACTGTATATCGAATTCCTTTCTTCTCCCTCACCCAACTGTCTCACTCCCTTTCTCTCCCTTCTCCTCTCTCCTTCCCTCTCCCTCCCTCCTTCTCGCCCTCTCCTTGCCCTCTCCTCTCTCCTTCCCCCTTCCCCTCTCCTCCCTCCCTCGCCCCCTCTCTCTCTCATCTCCCTCTCTCCTTCCCTCTCCTTTCTCTCCCTCCCTCTCTTCTTCCCTCTTCCCCTCTCCCTCCCCTCCTTCCCCCCCCTCTATCCTTCCCTTTCCGCCCTCTCTCTGGGCGAGTGTAGCTAATAGGAGACATATGTATGGGATGAGTGTGAGACATGAAAGTTGTGTAGCACCAGTGAGCACCATCCCTGTAAAGCCAACATTCCAGACCACACTGTAAAAGAAAGAAGGAAACTGATAGGAGGAGCTGGAATCTTATGATTTACCGATGCTGTTAGAAGCTCAGGGCTGAATGTGTTCTAGGCTAAATGTGACAAATGCCTCTGTGCTGTTTAGAATAAATGCTCCTATAGTTTGTATTAATAATGTTTCAACCACAAAGAGGCAACTTCATCCTATTCATACAGTACATGTGATGGTGTGGCTTACGATTCCCTCTTTATACCAAGTGAAGTTAAAACCATCCAGTATTTACATGGTAATTGCATATGCAGCTGGACCGTACTATGTTAGCATGCTACGGTCTGACTGTTCACATAAAACTATTTTACTTTGATCTCTATTTACAGTTAGGAACTGACAGTGTGGGTCTTTGCCTTATAGTCTGTTTATAGCGCTGTATAGTCAGCCATGTTGCCATTCAGAACAGCTACTGTACTCTGCATTAACCATAGGAATAACATGCATTCAACAAGAGTTCATTAGTAGTAAAGAAGTAAACAGAGGTATATTCGTGTCACAAGTGCTATTAGCCTTCTCCTGCCCTCATGTTGAGCGGAGATATTCCATGGTAAATTGGTTGTGTGGCGTTTAAAGTCACCTTAGATAAGTATGTCGGCAGCATTCTGTATTGCAGCATCTACAGGACGATCCTGACATTCCATTCTGATGACATCACATCAGGGAGATATTCTTAGAGCCATCCTTCACCAGGGTGAGTGAGAAGGACAATGTCAAAGACGTAGAAATAGGTTGCATAGAATAAATAGATGTCATTTACATGGCCTGTCCATCATTGCAGCTTGGCTAACACAGAAGTTTCGCCAATCAAATTATTAGTGTAATTAGTGTAATTACCATTTTAATCATGTAATTTCTAAGTAAATGGACATTTCTGTACCAGGCTTCCCTCGGCGTTCAATCAGGCAAGACTTTCTGTCAATGGTGCCGTCTGTTCTACCGGTAAGTGAACTACTTATGTGATCACAGAGCCATGGACTGACTGACAGTCTGCCTTGATTATATACTAATTGGAGTCACAGGCGTTTCATAGTTTCTTGTTTTTGCCAATCTGGTGAAGTATTCTCAGTGTCAGTCAAAGGGGGAGGGCTCAGGCTGCATGACAATGAAATCTAATAACTACTCCCTTAGTCGTAGGAAAACACACATATAAACCCTCACTCATTAACTCACTCATCTATTCACAAGCTGAGAAATATGCTGACATGGTGCTCCATGTAATTAAGAACAGACTCACTTGCATGTGCGCACACACAAAAACACACACACAGAGACCTTTGTGTCTGAGAGAACTGTGAAGGCGACCAACACTACCTCCCAGACTAGCAACAGACACACATACCAGCGACAGGCAGACCAACGAGACAGACAGACAAACCAGTGAGCTGTGTTGACAGAGAAACCGTCTCACCAGTGTTTGCATCAAGTTGACATGGAGCTGTGCCGGCAGTGTGGAGAAACCTCAGCTGGACAGGAGTCAGACGGAACACACACAGACGTCATCTCTGAACAGTCCATTACCTAAAGGACATCGCGCCAACTTGACACAACTGTTGGACACATTGGAGTCAACATGGGCCATCATCCCTGTGAAACGCTTTGACATCTTGTAGAGCCCATGCCTGACGAATTGAGGCTGTTCTGAGTGCAAAAGGGGGTGCAACACAATAATGTACACTCAGCGTATACTCAGTGTGTTACAACAGTTAAGACATAGTCCTGTGTCTTGGTGAGCATTTAGAATTCAGATAGAAGGCCAGGATCACGCAACACTGCCAGAGAAGATAGACAATAGCAGGTAAAGACACTTTCATAAACATCTTATCAACATGTATTATGTGCCAGTCGGAATGTCTGCAAAGGTGAAACCTTCTAGAAAACGTTTGGGGGTTTTCTGCAGCTGTATAACAAAGGTAGAGAACTGGGTCGCAGATCGACTGTGTGTGGCAAGTTAATGTGTTGACTGACCTGTGTCTTCTTTTCACATTAAAGGGTTATAAGTGAATTGAAATACAATATCAAATCCATTACTTGCACAAAAAACGTACAAAAATATAAAAGCAAACCAAACAAAAATAACCATTGTTTTCAAACCACTCGCTCGGCATATAGGAGGTCACTCAAAGTAAAATTCCATCTCATCACTACAGAATTAGGCCAACAGTTCATATTTCAGCGCTAGCCGCTTGGGCTTCAGTTTTCCATCGTCGAGGTTCAGGAAGACTTTCTGCATGAACTCAAAGGTGCTGCCCAGGGCTTTGGGGTAGTTCAGATGGAGGGAGTAGAGTAACCCAAAAACAACCACGAGAGCGTCTGGCCAGGAGCGGGAGTTAGTCATGACGATCTTATCCTCAAGGACAATGGATACATGGGCCGGTCTGATGGGCATACCACCCACCACCTCATTGTGCTGGCCCACCACTGAGAGAATGGAAACTCCATCCACTATACCAGGGTTGCTGAGTTCTCCCACTTTAATGACAGAGGAAAAAAGTTTAAAAAACACAATACGAAAGAATGCATTCATAATGGTACAGGCTGTAAAACCAGGTGAGTACCTCGCAGAACTAACCTCACGTAACAACATAGGGAGACCAGCCAGGACTGCAGAACGGGCCACGGTGATGACGGTGATGTCACAATGTCACAATGTCATTTAGCATTTAAATAATCCAGCAAATTGCGCTCGTCAACCGCAACATAGGAGTAATCTAATCTGGTTCCAGTCACAGCTAATAGCTGAAGCACATGTCCATGTAGCACATGGGTGGCCAATCTTATGCACAAAAAGCAGGTACAGGCTTTTGTTCCAACCAAGCAGTAAACAAAGTATTGGTTTAAGATTAGTTGATCAAGTGAACCAGGTGTGTCACTGCTTGGTTGAAACAAGAGTCTGCAGCCACACCAAGACTGTCCATCCCTGATCAAGTGAATCCCACTGACCTGCTCGTTGTACACTCTCAGGATGCTTGAGAACTTCCCTCCATGGGTGGTGGACTTCCCCTCCTCCTCCCTGAACAGGGTCAGCAGGCGGGGTGTGTGGTGGTCCAAGGCAGAGTAGAACGTCTGCTGCAGGCTCTGGTTGGTGATTCTCTGAAACTCAGCATGTACCTAAAGGAAAAGACAAAGCACACAGAACATCCCAATTTATGTCAGTCAGGCAAGTTGAGCCTGCCCTGAGAATGTTGTTACTGATAACCATGACTTGTGAGTACAACCAGAAGCCCATGTGACATGCATCAAAAAAGGTCTGAACTGCAATGGAAATGTAGATTGTTATGAGCACATGACTGGACAAAGACAACTTTTCTTAGTCTGTTTAACCTGGGCTTCGAGGAAGAGTGCTGGCCAGCGTGTTCTGAGATGCTCTACCGTGGGACTGGATTGAACTATTTCTTGGTGTCGGAGAGCAAATGTCTTCTGCATGTGTTGATTGATGAGTGGCAGGTCTCGGTTTTCTTTCATCATCTCGTGGACCATCTCCAGCCTCTGTTTCTCTGTCACTTGGGGACGCTATTAAATTGAAGATTGTCCAAGCCATCCTACAAAGAATGTTGTGTTTTTGATCCTTCGTTATTTTCAGCACTGTTTCCTGTCTCAGATATACACAATAGCATCTCTCAGAACAAACTCAACTTCCATCGAGAAAGTGGGTATGACAAATACCTCAGGCCACCTGCCTAGCCGCTCTGGTGGGGCGGCCTGTAACTCGGTGGCTGAGAGTCCGGTTAAACCGAGGTCTGTATCACGTGGTATTCGCAAAACTTCCCCGTAGCCCTAGGAGAAGGCAAGTCTTCAATGGTCTCTAAGTTGAAGAGCTCGTTGTTGAAATCAGGGTCTTTATAAAGAAGACTGAAATCAAACTTCAGATGCAGTTTCTCCTTGAGTGTTGATATCAGCTCATTCAGTGAGTCAGGTTGAGAGGGCAGAATCACTTTCTCTATTCTGTTGTCGTTGAGGATGACTTTCAGTTTGATGGCTTCACTGACCCTTCTGTCTCCATTTGGAATGTGAATCTGCTGAACAGAAAGGCAGGGATTCAAATTAGAGTCAGAAATGTTTCTTATCACCTGCCCAAAAATGTAAATGAGCTATTTACACGCAGAGGTGCCATCTATTGTCTGCCTTTCCCTTACACATAGTGCAGAAATCAGAAAGATCCGTATTGGAATTATTTTTTATTTTGCTGGTTATCAGTAACAAAATTCTCTGGGCAGGCTTAACTTGCCTGTCTGTCATACATTTTCTGTCTTTTAATTAATTAATAGGAAGAAACCAGAAAGATCAGTTTTAGGCTACTGGGATTCTATACAGTTTGATAGTTTTCACTTAAAATAAAAAATGAAATTGTTCTCAATGGAGCAACCTCAGAGCAAGCTAAACTTGTACAACTCCTCAGTTCACTTGCCCCAGGCAATAGGGCAACGCTTAATGTCAATCCCTGAGAAAGGACACAGTGTCACCAGGGCTTTCAACTAATAAAATGACCACTGATTTCAAAGAGCATGACCTATAAATACAACTGCACACGTGTTATAATAAGGTAGTGCCTTCAGTAACTCATTGACTTACAGTACTCCAAAACAATTATATTATAGCCTGAATTAAAAATGTTTTTTTCCCCTGACACATTACCCCATAATGACAAAGTAAAAACATTTGTAGAAATGTTTGCTAATTTATTGAAAATTAAAATACAGGTATATCTCATTTACATTACTATTCACATCCGAGTCAATGCGTGTTAGAACCAACTTTGGTGGTCTTTCTGGGTAAGTCTCTCAGAGCTTTGCACACATTGATTGTACAATATTTGCCCATTATTATTGATTTGTGTTATTAAACTCTGTCAAGTTGGTTGTTGATCATTGCTAGACAGATATTTTCAAGTCTTTACCATAGATTTTCAAACGACATTAAAGAACATTCAATGTCGTCTTGGTAACCAACTCCAATGCACATTTGGCCTAGTGTTTAAGGTTATTTTCCTGCTGAAAGGTGAATTTCTCTCCCAGTGTCTGTTGAAAAGCAGACTGAACCAGGTTTTCCTATATGATCTTGCCTGTGTTTAACTCTATTCAGTTTATTTGTATCCAGAAAAACCTCCCTAGTCTTTGCCGATGACAAGCAAACCCATAACATGATGTAGCCTACACCACGCTTGAAAATATGGAAGGTGGTACTCAGTGATGTGTTGTGTTGGATTTGCCCCAAACATAACACTTTGTATTCAGGACATAAAGTTAATTTCTTAGTCACATTTTTTGCAGTTTTACTTTAGTGCCTTGTTGGAAACAGGATGCATGTTTTGGAATATTTTTATTCTGTACAGGCTTCCTTCTTTTCACATTGTCATTTAGATTAGTATTGTGGACGAACTACAATGTTGTCGATCCATCCTCAGTTCTCCTATCATAGCCATTAAACTCTAACTGTTATAAAGTTACCATTGGCCTCATGGTGAAATCACTGAGCAGTTTCCTTCCTCTCCAGCAACTGAGTTAGGAAGGACACCTGTATATTTGTAGTGAATGGGTGTATTGATACACCATCCAAAGTGTAATTAAAAACTTCACCATGCTCAAAGGGATATTCAACGTCTGCTTTTTAAAATGTTACCCATCTACTAATAGGTGTCTTTATTAGCGAGGCATTGGACAACCTCCCTGGTCTTTGTGGTTGAATCTGTGTTTGAAATTCACTGCCCAACTGAAGGACCTTACAGATAATGTATGCGTGGGGGACAGAGATGAGGTAGTCATTCAAAAATGATGTACAACACTATTATTGCACACAGAGTGAGTCCATGCAACTTATTATGTGACTTGTTAAGCACATTTTTATTCCTGAACTTATTTGGGCTTGTCATAACAAAAGGGTTGAATATTTATTGACTCAAGACATTTCAGATTTTCATTTTTAATTGATTTGTAAAAATATCTAAAAACATAATTCTACTTTGACATTATGGGGTATTGTGTGTAAGCCAGTGACACATCTCAATGTAATCCATTTTAAATTCAGGCTGTAACGCAACAATATGTGAAAAAAGTCAAGGGGTGTGAATACTTTCTGAAGGCCCTGTATGTGCTCAAAGGGATGTTCAGTGCATTTGGAAAGGATTCAGACCCCTTGACCACATTTTGTTACGATATAGCCTTATCCTAAAATGGATTAAATAATATTTTTCCTCATCAATTAACACACAATACCCCATAATGACAAAGTGAAAACAGCTTTAAAAATGTTTGCAAACGTATTAAAAATAAGAAACAGAAATAACTTATTTACAGACCCTTTGCTATGTGACTCAAAATTGTCCTCAGGTGCATCTTGTTTCCCTTGATCATCCTTGAGATGTTTCTACAACTTGATTGGAGTCCACCTGTGGTAAATTCAATTGATTGGACATGATTTGGAAAGGCACATACCTGTCTATATAAAGTCACAAGGTTGACAGTGCATGTCAGAGCAAAAACCAAGCCATGAGGTCTAAGGAATTGTCCGTAGAGCTCAGACAGGATTGTGTCGAGGTACAGATCTGGGGAAGGGTACCAGTAGCCTTCATCATTCTTAAATGGAAGAAGTTTGGAACCACCAAGACTCTTCCTAGAGCTGGCCACTCGGCAAAACAGAGCAATCGGGGGGATAAGGGTCTTGGTCTTGTCGGTGACCAAGATCCCAATGGTCACTGACAGAGCTCCTCTGAGGAGATGGGAGAACCTCCCAGAAAGACAACCATCTCTGCAGCACTCTACCAATCAGGTATTTATGGTAGAGTGGTCAGATAGAAGCAACTCCTCAGTAAAAGGCCCACTTGGAGTTTACCATGAGAAACAAGATTCTCTGGTCTGATGAATCCAAGATATAACTCTTTGGTCTGAATACCAAGCCTCACGTCATCTCAGACTGGGGTGAAGGTTCACCTTCCAACAGGACAATGACCCTAAGCACACAGCCAAGACAACGCAGGAGTGGCTTCGGGACAAGTCTCTGAATGTCCTTGAGGGGCCCAGCCAGAGCCTGGACTTGAATCCGATCTAACATCTCTGGAAAGATCTGAAAATAGCAGTGCAACCGACGCTCCTCATCCAACCTGAGAGCTTGAGAGGATCTGCAAAGAATGGGGGAAACTCCCCAAATACAGATGTACCAAGCTTGTAGCATCATACTTAAGGCTGTATTCACTGACAAAGGTGCTTCAACAAAGTACTGAGTAAAGGGTCTGAATATTTATGTAAATAAGTTAAACAATATAAAAATTAATTGCAAACATTTCTAAAAAATAACTGTTTTTGCTTTGTCATTATGGGGTATTGTGTGTAGATTGAGGGGGAAAACTATTTAATCAATTTTAGAATAAGGTTGTAATTTAACTAAATGTGGAGGGGTCTGAATACTTTCCGAATGCACTGTATAACCACTGACCAATGTTATGGCTTGGTGATATGTGTTGAGAGCTTGTCAGTGAACCCACCTTCAGAAGTGGATACTTGGTCAGGGTCTTTGGGATCAGACTCCAGCCTTTCAATGTATTCTTCAACCTCACTGATCCAGTGTGTATCCTCTTCCTGTTTACAATGTGCCACTGTGGGACCCAGCAAGTCTCAGTTTTCTTTTGTCATCTCGTGGACCATCTCCAGTCTCTGTTTCTCCAGGCTGGCCTCGTCTTCTCCTTGAGGGAAGTTGGGCAGGAAGTTCCCCTCTGCCCGGCGTGCTTGTTTAATGTTGCTTCGAGCTGTTCATTGTCAGGACGATGCTTGCTCCTCCTCCCCCCGTTCACAGCAACCTCTGGGAACCCAACATGGCGTAACTTCTGCCTGTAGTTTCCCGTTTTGAATTTCAGGCTGTTCTTCCAGCCATCACAGCCTGCTTTTGAGCCAGGCTCTTTCAAACATTGGTGCTTGGTTACAAGGGCCTCAGCTGCCAAAATGCCTGTCACTTGGGTACGCTTTGGAATTGAAGATTGTCCAAGCCATCCTATCAAGAATGTTGTGTTTTTGATCCTTCGTTATTTTCAGCACCGTTTCCTGTCTCAGATATGCACAATAGCCCTCTCTCAGAGCAAACTCAACTTCCATTGAGAAAGTGAGTATGACAAATACCTCAGGCCACCTTCCTAACCGCTCTGGTGGGGCGGCCTGTAACTCGGTGGCTGAGAGTCCGGTTAAACTGAGGTCTGTATCACGTGGTATTCGCAAAACTTTCCCGTAGCCCTAGGAGAAGGCAAGTCTTCAATGGTCTCTAAGTTGAAGAGCTCGTTGTTGAAATCAGGGTCTTCATAAAGAAGACTGAAATCAAACTTCAGATGCAGTTTCTCCTTGAGCGTTGATATCAGCTCATTCAGTGAGTCAGGTTGAGAGGGCAGAATCACTTTCTCTATTCTGTTGTCGTTGAGGATGACTTTCAGTTTGATGGCTTCATTTACAGACCCTTCTGTCTCCATTTGGAATGTGAAATCTGAAGAAAAGAAAGGACACAGCGTCAACAGAACTTAAAGCCACAGACTGTACGATTTCCATATCATTTCCACGAATAAAATGCCCCTTGATTTCAAAGAGTATTACCTCAAATACAACTAACAACAACCGCACGACTGTGTTACAATAAATTGTTTGCTGAAAGGGATAGCTATATGCCCACTGACCAACGTTATGGCTTGGTGATATGTGTTGAGAGCTTGTCAGTGAACCCACCTTCAGAAGTGGATACTTGGTCTGGATATTCTTTGGAATCAGACTCCAGCTTTTGAATGTGTTCTTCAACCTCACTGATCCAGTGGGTATCCTCTTCCTCTTTACACTGGAGGGAATGAGAAACAGTTGCACATGTAGATCTGTTAAAGTTGGAATACGTTTTGGTAAAACTGACACATCTGTTTGGAATATGACAACGACAAAGTTGTCACTTCAAACAACAAACAATGTTTTATTCCCTCAGACATCATTGCATGCGTAGAACAGCAGTGTATGTAACTTCTACTATTTTTGTTGTATTACTTTGCTCAGCCTGGTCTCAGACTAGACGTAACATAGTAAAAGTACGTCCTGCATGTTCAAATAAGTATGATATGTTACGTTTGGTATGGTTACATAAGACAGAAGGTTACTTTAAGGCAAAAATGAAAGGAGGGTGGTTGGTCAGGGTGGATGGATGGGTGTATAATGGAAACGTCTAGTAACCCAAAGGTAGTGTGTAGCAACTTTTCAACTACTTACTACTTTGCAACTACTTAGCTAACCCCTCCCCTAACCTTAACTCTTTAACCTAACTCTTAACCCTAACACCTATCCTAGCTAACGTTAGCCAGCTAGATAAAATTAGCGTTAGCCACCTAGCTAACTTTAGCCAAAACTAATTGGAATTCGTAACAACGTTTTGCAAATGCATAACATATTGTACATTTAGCAAATTTATAACATCACACAAATTGTAATTAGTAACATACACAAAATGGGTGATGGACATCCACAAATGAATACATACCATATGAAACGTAACAAATACTAAATGGAAAGCTTCGGAATTAAGTACAGAATAATATGAAACGTTGATACCAGGTTGCGTTGCTGGATGCTCGTCTCCTCCTTTTCAAAAACAAAACTGGGAACAAATGCAGTGGCGCTGTTTCACATGTTGAGGATCTCAGCTCTAAGGCCAGTTCCCCGGACTTCACTGTACATTTAGGTTTTGTAACCAGCACTTTCAATGAAGACTCACCATTGACAAACATTTTTGATCTGGGTAGAAAGCTTGCTAACGTTATTAGATAGACACCCGTGTAGCTACCCCTCCCATTTTGTATGTGGTTAGACGCTACAAACAATTGACTGAATGAAGCTACATACCTCCTTTGTGCAACATCAACAGCCCACGAAGACGTTCGTTCTCCTCTTTCGTATGGAAAACGTCTAGCTGGTACTCTGTTATCGTTTTTTCAACGACCCCAAATATCTCCTCAGCAGCCGCTATTAATTTCTGGTTGAGAAATTCTCTCTTCAACTCTCTTTTAGTTTTTATTGTTTATTTTCTTCCATGCAAAATTAGCATGCACTTCTGCAGAATATAAACACAGAAGCGCATGTCCCTCTGTGTAGGGCATCACAAATGATTGACTATCGCCCTCTGCTGGAGTGGAATGCGACAGTTTTCTTCTATGATATCATGGCGGTCCGCGAAAACAACCGTTTAAAGTGCATGTCCTCACCTACTGTGCTGGAGAATGCGATCAATCATGGTCTGCCTAATTCTGTACTACCAAGCAAATTAAATTCAATAAAACAATAGATCCCTACTAACTTCTACCCCCCAAAAAAACTACTACGCCACCACAACCCATTAAACTTGATCTATATCATGCTGATGTAACAAGTCCCCTCGCCCCGAACTGGGAGCGAACCAGGTACGCTCTGCACACGTCAACAGTCACCCTCGAAGCATCGTTACCCATCGCTCCACAAAAGCCACGGCCCTTGCAGAGCAAGGGTAACCACTACTTCAAGGTCTCAGAGCAAGTGACGTCACCGATTGAAACGCCACTAGTGCGCACCACCGCTAACTAGCTAGTCATTTCACATCGGCTACACTGAAACAATCCACCCTTAAGTTTATTCAGCTATGTCTATGTCTACAACCATTTCAACAGTAACATCTGTTACTCCCAATAACAACTTTTGCCGCATCCACAATAACCTTCAACTTGGCATTTCTGCTTTCCACAACCTGAGTCGTGTTGATAACCTTACCAATGAAAGCTATGAAGTCAACTTCATTCACTATCAAAGTGTCCTTTGACCCAGCATATTCATAAGCACAAGATTTCTGAACAGGTCTCGAAACCATGCCAGGTCCAGTAGAAGCACCAGGACATTAGGTCCACTTAGTGCAGTAAGCTCCACCATGAAAGCTCCATCATTCCACACTGTAGTTCCACTAATCTGTTTTACAGCCTCTGCATATGATACATCATGACTGATTCTATAGCTCTGAGCCTCTCTCTGCACCTGGGATCCACCAAATGCTGCACTATGCCCCCCAAGAATTACCTTCACATTGCTCTCACATTCACCGTAACCATGTTCCCCACATATTTTCTGTCCTTTACACTGAGCACCAACATGTCCCATTCTTCTGCATTTAAAACACAGCAATGTGTATGGGACAAATTCTCTGACATTGAACCTGATGAATCCTTTCTGTACTTGTCTAGGTAAAACCTTCTCAAAAGTCAGCAGCATTGATAAGCATTCACTTCTTTGACCCTCTTTCCTACCGATCAACCTTTTGCCCTCAATCACTCTCACTCCTCAATCACTCCCCTCAACCTAGTATTGGCACCAGGGACATTACTTTTAATATTCTTCCCATTAAGCTTTTCCATCAGGCTACAACAAAATATGAAGAATCTACCATTTCCAATGAGCTGGGCTAATCTGGCTAATCTGGCTAATCTGACTTCACCCATCTCTTTCTGTACTGCATTGGTTAGTTGGATAGGGTGTAAATGAGGCCCTGTGGTCTCATCAAACACAATCACCACTTTCCACTCCCACACATTATTACTCTTGCTTCTTACCTTGGCCCTCTTTATGCTTTCTTTACTAGACCAACCACTGCTTTCAGTGTCAGCTCTATTCTCCCTGTCTTTCCACTACTGACCATTCCTTGACCCGCATCCTCCCACTCCAGACCATCAGAACTGACAACCATTCTGTTCGCATTCCAGCACAGCTGTTCCTTCTCCAAACTTTTCTCAATTTCGTCCTCACTACTTGCCTCCTTTCCGGCTGTCAGACTTCCAAACTTCTCACGCATCAGCAACTCATTCACCCAGTTCTGACTCCACACAGTTCTCCAGGCACGAAGTCATTCAAACAAACCTCAAATCTTGTGCATCACAACACAACCTCCAAGCGAGCGCTTCCTCCTCCAGCTGACCGAACTCCTCTTGGGTCGTCATTACCCCATGGAGCTTCTCTTCGTGCAACAGGGTCTGTGTCCACACCAGTATAACTCACTAAATGATTAGTGTGTAGATGCAGCCATTTGATATACAGCTCAGAGATATTTCCACTGCCTTTACAGAGAATTAAAAGGGCTTTTATTTAAAGTTTGGAGCCTGTGTCCTTTTCCTAACACTTGTATTGATTTCATCAGATAATGGTTGCATGGTTGGTTCCCAACATGATCCCGCAATGCTGCCAGAGAAGAGAGAAGCTAAAAAAAAAGACACTTCAATGAACACATTATCAGCCATTTATTCTGTAATACTTTATGGATGTCTGGGAATGTACAATATCTGGGTTGGTTGAAAGAAGCAGCTCTCATTTCAGGTGGTATATTTAGTTCCCATTGAACATAGCGTAACTGTATCATACCAATTCTCAATACATGTAAATACACATGAAATGAAATATATATTTTTTCCCTTGGTGCATTTTGGCATTAGGCTCCGAGGTAAGTGTGTCATTTGGTGTATGGAAGATCTTGCCACACTAAACACAAGGGAACAAACATTCTGAATACTAGGCTGTTTGCAACATCAGGGCAGATGTATTGTGACATATTACCATATATGAACAAGACATATTACTCTAAAGACCAATGCAAAGTTTATATACAGACAGAGAACAGTGGATCACACCATGTCCTCTGTGTCATCCTATAACTAATGAGCAGGGACTCCTGTTACTCAGAAACCCACTAACTGCTCTCTGTTAGAACATGATATTAATCAGAGAGCAGTGTCCTGAGGAGGGCTATGTCCTGATTCTCCTCTCACGTGTCTCTCAGTCTGCTGTCTGATTCTCTCCCCCCACACAGGGAACAGTCATGTGTTCTCCTCTTTGTAAACCCTCTTCATGTGGCTCCGTATGGTCTGTATCCATTGTGGCATTGGCCACGTTCAAGACACCTATATGTTTGTGAGCTGTGTGATGCTTCTTTAACATACTTGATGTGGTAAAGCATTTTCTACACACAGGACACATGTATGGCTTCTCCCCTGTGTGAGTCCTCATGTGCACTATCAGAGATGTATTCTGGCTGAAACATTTGCCACAATCCTGGCATTGATGTGGTTTCTCCCCTGTGTGGCTCCTCATATGTAAGTTTAGGTGTCCACGCTGAGTAAATCCTTTGCCACAATCATGACAGTGAAACGGCTTCTCCCCTGTATGACTCCTCAAATGCCTTTTCAGGAAAGTATCCCAAGCAAAATATTTACCACAAATATGACAACACTTTGCTCCGATGTGAGTTTGTAGGTGATCCATCATACTTTCTGTGGACTGACAGAATTTTCCACACACACCACAAAGATGTTCTTTATCCTGTGTGTGCGTTTGCACATGATTTAATAAAGACGCCATGGAGTCAAATTGCTTTCCACATACCTTACAACTAGGAGCAGCATCCCAGCTTACACTGGGTCTCGAGTGTGATTTTAGATGGTTCAATTTCCTGTCCTTAACACTATGAGAACTTTGTCCTTTTACTGTCTTTGTTCTCTTTGATTTGAGAGGCTTTAACATTAGACCTGACAGAGGTCCTCTACACTCCATCATGTCAATATGTCCTCTGTTTTCACTCTGAGCTGCAGAACACTCTCTATCTACTCCAGAAAAGGGCTGAGACTCTCTGGTTGGTTCTGATACACCATAGTCTTCTACATAAGGTTCTGTTTTGATCTGTTCAGTTGAGGTGCTGGGTAGAGAGTATCTCTCTCCATGTGAGGGCTGAGTTGGGTCCTGATAATAGTCACTTGATACACAGCCGTAAGAATTGATAAACTCATTGAAATGATTATCATCCTCCTGACTGGTCCTTGGTTCACCCTGTTCATCTTTCATCCGTGTGGGTTCTGGGTCCTTCTGCCCCAGACTGGGGCTCCACTCCTGCTGCTCATCAGACACGGTGACAGTGAGCTGCTGGGGGTCTGGAGATAATGGGGGGGGGGGGGAAACTCAAAAGCTGACTTGAGACGTAGCTAGGCTTGCAATAATTATATTTTTACAGAACTTGGTTTTGTAAATACTCTACAACATTAATTAAATTGAAAGCTAATCGTAATTCATATGAAATTAACGTTATTAAAACAAACACCTGCCCGTCTGTGTAACTTGATCTGTGGCTTAGAACGAATATCCAGCATGCTCCGTAGACGCCTGTTCTCCTCCTTTGTGTGAGAAACCTCTTCCTGGTACTCTGCTATCGTTTCTTCAACGACACCAAATATCTCTTCAGCTGCCGCTATTAATTTCTGGTTGAGAAACACTCTCAAGTACTCAATTTTAGACATTTTTGAGAAGAAAAGCTGTCTTGCTAGCCAAGTTAGCCAGCGAGCTACCAACGTAAACAAAGTAAACAAGACAAAGAGCGCTGTCAGTCTTTGTACGTGTACGGTATAATACATTTTGCATTGTCGCCCCCTACTGGAGCGGCAGGCACAGGTCGTCGCGATCCTGCAGGTGACCCCGGCTGTGCTGCTTTTGAGAAGAGGGCTGATTATTAATAGGCAAAATGAATTCATCTCTAATCCCTTTTCATACTAATCATTGATCAGATTGAATAAGTATTTCCCAATCTATTCTTGGAGGTCCTCCAGTGTGTGTATTTATATTAAAGCCCAGCACATAGACCTACATGTAATAGACTGCAGAGCTGGTGGTGCTGCTACAGCACTACTGGTGCAAATCTGAAGTTTAGATCAATCATTGCCTCCCTAGATCACAAAAGTACACAAAAAATAAAATACACCATAATGTTATCACTAATTCAACATTCTCATGTCTGCAATTAATTCAAGGAAGAGAAGAGGAGTGATGTACAGTGCCTTCAGAAAGTATTCATAACCCTTGACTTATTCCACATTTTGTTGTTAGTCTGAATTCAAAATGTATCTAAAAAAGTAAAATCTCACCCATCTACACACAGTACCTCATAATGACAAAGTGAAAATATGTTTTTAGAAATACATAAATATCTCATTTAAATAAATATTCACACCACTGAGTCAATACTTTGTAGAAGCACCTTTGGAGGTGATTACAAATTTGAGTTGTCTTGGGTATTTCTGTATCAGCTTTGTACATCTGGATTTGGGGATTTTCTCAAGCTCTGTTTAGTTAGATGGGGAGCGGCGATGAACAGCAATCTTCAAGTCTTTCCACAGATTTTCAATGGGATTCAAGTTTGGGCTTCGGCTGGGTGACTCAATAACTTTTATTGTTTTGATGCCATTCCAATGTTGCTTTGGCTGTATTCTTAGGTTCACTGTCCTGTTGGAATGCAAATTTTCACCCCAGTCCAAAGTCATTTGCACTCTGATCAGGTTCTCATTAATTATTTGCCTGTATTTGGCTCCATTCATTGTTTCATCTATCCTTGCCAGTCTTCCAGTCCCTGCTGCTGAAAAGCATCCCCATAGCATGATGTTGCCCCCACCATGCTTCACAGTAGGGATGGTGTTAGACGGGTGATGAGCTGTGTCTGGTTTTCTCCAGACATAGAGCTTTGCATTCAGGCCAAAGTGTTCAATTTGTCTCACCAGACCACAGAATCTTTTGCCTTATGATCTGTCTTTCACATTCCTTTTTTTGCTAACTCCAGGCATGCCGTCATGTGCCTTTTTCTCAGGAGTGGCTTCCATCTGGCCACTCTCCCATAAAGCCCAGATTGGCGAAGTGCTGTAGAGACTGTTGTCCTTCTGGCAGTTTCTCCCATCACAGCCAAGGTCATTGCGTTCTTGGTCACCTCCCTGACCAAGGTCCTACTTGTCCGGTTGCTCCGTTTGGTCAGAAGGCAAGCTCTAGGCAGAGTCTGGGTAGTTCCACATTCTTTTCAATTTCCCAACGATGGAGACCATTGAGCTCTCAGAAACTTTCAACACTCTAGACATTGTTTTATACCCTTCCCCAGCTATATGCCTCATCACAATTGTATCTCAGAGAACTACAGAGTTCCTTGGACTTCATGGTATAGATTCTGCTTTGACACTCACTTTTTCTTTAAGTTTTTATTGGCAAATCGCAACCAACTGGCAGGTGCATACACCACCACCTACTGTTCTGGAGTGTGAGGCCGGTCACGACCTATATATACCACTATATTCTCTCAACTAACCCTCCTACTGTTCTGGAGTGTGAGGCCGGTCACGACCTATATATACCACTATATTCTCTCAACTAACCCTCCTACTGTTCTGGAGTGTGAGGCCGGTCACAACCTATATATACCACTATATTCTCTCAACTAACCCTCCTACTGTTCTGGAGTGTGAGGCCGGTCACGACCTATATATACCACTATATTCTCTCAACTAACCCTCCTACTGTTCTGGAGTGTGAGGCCGGTCACAACCTATATATACCACTATATTCTCTCAACTAACCCTCCTACTGTTCTGGAGTGTGAGGCCGGTCACAACCTATATATACCACTATATTCTCTCAACTAACCCTCCTACTGTTCTGGAGTGTGAGGCCGGTCACGACCTATATATACCACTATATTCTCTCAACTAACCCTCCTACTGTTCTGGAGTGTGAGGCCGGTCACAACCTATATATACCACTATATTCTCTCAACTAACCCTCCTACTGTTCTGGAGTGTGAGGCCGGTCACGACCTATATATACCACTATATTCTCTCAACTAACCCTCCTACTGTTCTGGAGTGTGAGGCCGGTCACAACCTATATATACCACTATATTCTCTCAACTAACCCTCCTACTGTTCTGGAGTGTGAGGCCGGTCACGACCTATATATACCACTATATTCTCTCAACTAACCCTCCTACTGTTCTGGAGTGTGAGGCCGGTCACGACCTATATATACCACTATATTCTCTCAACTAACCCTCCTACTGTTCTGGAGTGTGAGGCCGGTCACGACCTATATATACCACTATATTCTCTCAACTAACCCTCCTACTGTTCTGGAGTGTGAGGCCGGTCACAACCTATATATACCACTATATTCTCTCAACTAACCCTCCTACTGTTCTGGAGTGTGAGGCCGGTCACAACCTATATATACCACTATATTCTCTCAACTAACCCTCCTACTGTTCTGGAGTGTGAGGCCGGTCACGACCTATATATACCACTATATTCTCTCAACTAACCCTCCTACTGTTCTGGAGTGTGAGGCCGGTCACAACCTATATATACCACTATATTCTCTCAACTAACCCTCCTACTGTTCTGGAGTGTGAGGCCGGTCACGACCTATATATACCACTATATTCTCTCAACTAACCCTCCTACTGTTCTGGAGTGTGAGGCCGGTCACAACCTATATATACCACTATATTCTCTCAACTAACCCTCCTACTGTTCTGGAGTGTGAGGCCGGTCACGACCTATATATACCACTATATTCTCTCAACTAACCCTCCTACTGTTCTGGAGTGTGAGGCCGGTCACGACCTATATATACCACTATATTCTCTCAACTAACCCTCCTACTGTTCTGGAGTGTGAGGCCGGTCATGACCTATATATACCACTATATTCTCTCAACTAACCCTCCTACTGTTCTGGAGTGTGAGGCCGGTCACAACCTATATATACCACTATATTCTCTCAACTAACCCTCCTACTGTTCTGGAGTGTGAGGCCGGTCACGACCTATATATACCACTATATTCTCTCAACTAACCCTCCTACTGTTCTGGAGTGTGAGGCCGGTCACGACCTATATATACCACTATATTCTCTCAACTAACCCTCCTACTGTTCTGGAGTGTGAGGCCGGTCACAACCTATATATACCACTATATTCTCTCAACTAACCCTGAACTTCTAATAAAATAAAATAATTCCCTACAAACCTCACTACTCCCGTCATCCCCACATAAAATACCACCTTCTCCCTATTCCCGTCCAACCTTTCTGACCCTGTCAAACAACCTCTCCCTTTCTACATCACACATTTCACAAAATAATATGTTCCATTTCCTCTACCATACATCCATTACACATTCCAGTACCATGCTTCCCTATCAATTTCCAAGAGGAATTCAATTCCGTATGCCCTAATCTGATCCTACACAACATAACTTCCTCCCTTCTGTTCCCATTATATGACACTATCTCCCGTACAGATTTCCTTGTACTATAAAATGTCTGCCCTTACTACTTTCATCCCATTGTCTCTGCCAGCAATCTAACCCATTTTTCCGAATCAATGTTTTAATTTCATCTCTACCCAACTGCACCTGTATATCCACAATATTATTTTCACTGCTTTTTTGGCTATTATATCTACTATATAATTTCCATTTAACTCCTTTATGAGCTGGAATCCAACAGAACTGCATGTCAATACCATTTATTTAAGCCCAACAACAGCAGCATTATTTCTACCCATAAATCCTCATGTTCTGACTTTCAAATCAAAATCAAATTTTATTTGTCACAAACACACATTTAGCACGTTATTGTGGATGTAGCGAAATGCTTTCCAGATCTTAAACTACACAAAACAGACGTAGAGTCCGAACATATTGCTAATCTTCCATTGCAATCCAACAATTATCACAACTATTTCTGTTGAATCTACAGATAAATCATTTGTTAGCCTCTTGCAGAGATTAACATCGAACGCAATAATAAATGCTCCTGCTCCTGTCTTCCCATTCATGGGATCCTTTGAACCATCTGTATGCACTGCAAGACAAGAATAAAACTGATCAGTAATATACTGATCCACTGTTGTTGCTACATGATCGTCTTCGTACCACCGTTTCTTTTCTTCGATCAGGCTAAAATCGACATGTGGTCTTGTATAAAACCACAGTAACACATGTCCTATTGCCACAGATGGCTCTATAACAAGCTCCCTGGTGTCCATCTTTATAAACCCCTTTTCCAAATCTCTGGGTCAAAACCCCTCTTTTGATATCTTTCATATTACCAGCAGTCTTCCAATACTGTCAGTGTAGGATGATCTCCCATACTACCCTTCAGTCTTGCCCAGTACGCCAGGGTACACTTAACTCTAAGGGTTAGTGGCATTTCCCTATTAAATACTTGTAAAGCCTCAACCGGTGTAGTTTTAAAATGCACCATCGCACAGCCTGAGTGCCCTAGATTGCCTATCTGCCCTCTCTGCCATGCACTGTCAACTGTGTTACCTTATATAGACAGGTGTGTTTCCTTCTAAATCATGTCTGAACAATTGAATTGGCCACAGCTGGACTCCAATCAAGTTGTAGCCACAGTTCAAGGATGATCAAAGGAAATTGGATGCACCTGAGCTAAGGGGTGTGCATACGTCAATGAGATATTTCTGTAATTAATTTCTTAAAACATGTTTTCACTTCGTTATTATGGGGTATTGTGTGTAGATGGGTGAGGAAAAATATGAATCAACTTTGAATACAGGCTGTAACAGAACAAAATGTGGAATAAGTCAAGGGGTATGAATACTTTCTGAAGGCACTGTATTTCATAGAAATAAAGCCAGTCGATTCAGAGAACTACATGTTTTAATGCACCTCTTGTACGGTCTGAAACACTCTCCCTACACAGGAAACTACTGCCGCGTTGTCAGGAGGTTTTTCAGCGGGTTGTTATTATGGTTTCTCCCTCTTGTGAATGTTCTCAGACCTTCTAGGGGACTTCATCCATTTGAAGCATTTAGCAGCAATCAAATCAAATCAATCTTTTTGTGACACGCTTTGTAAGCAACAGGTGTAGACTAACAGTGAAACATAATTGCACTGTCTTACCCAGAGCAACTTACAGTCAGTGTATTCAAAACAGGTAAAACAACCACATATTAACAGTCACTGGAAGAAAAATATTTCCTCAATAAAGCGGCTGAGTGAAACATGTATCACAAACCAGGTCTACAGTCAGTATTTTCTACACTAAAGTATTCTGTGCATTGTCATTATATGTCCTACCAAACTTCCAGTCTATGCAAAGCCTCTGCCAGTCATGGCAGTGACACCTTCTCTTCCATGTGAAATCTCAAGCCCGGTTGACTGGGTGCTAGTGCTGAAATACATGTCACAAAGATGGCAATGATATGGTTTTTCCCATGTGGATCTTCATGTGTAGTTTCCGGTGATAATTCTGCTTGAATCCTTGGCCACAATACTGGCACTTATATGGTTTCACCCCTGTATGAGTCCTCATGTGGACTGTCAGATCAGGGTTTCTGCTGAAACATTTCCCACAAACAGGGCAGCGATGTGGTTTCTCCCCAGAGTGGCTCTTCATATGCACCGCCAGGTTTCCACTCTGACTGAATCCTTTGCCACAATCATGACAGTGAAACGGCTTCTCCCCTGTATGACTCCTCAAATGCCTTTTCAGGAAAGCATCCCAAGCAAAATATTTACCACAAATATGACAAGACTTTGCTCCGATGTGAGTTTGTAGGTGATCCATCATACTTTCTGTAGACTGACAGAATTTTCCACACACACCACAAAGATGTTCTTTATCCTGTGTGTGCGTTTGCACATGATTTAATAAAGACGCCATGGAGTCAAATTGCTTTCCACATACCTTACAACTAGGAGCAGCATCCCAGCTTACACTGGGTCTCGAGTGTGATTTTAGATGGTTCAATTTCCTGTCCTTAACACTATGAGAACTTTGTCCTTTTACTGTCTTTGTTCTCTTTGATTTGAGAGGCTTTAACATTAGACCTGACAGAGGTCCTCCACACTCCATCATGTCAATATGTCCTCTGTTTTCACTCTGAGCTGCAGAACACTCCGTATCTACTGCAGAGAAGGGCTGAGACTCTCTGGTTGGTTCTGATACACCATAGTCTTCTACATAAGGTTCTGTTTTGATCTGTTCAGTTGAGGTGCTGGGTAGAGAGTATCTCTCTCCATGTGAGGGCTGAGTTGGGTCCTGATAATAGTCACTTGATACACAGCCGTAAGAATTGATAAACTCATTGAAATGATTATCATCCTCCTGACTGGTCCTTGGTTCATTCTGTTCATCTTTCATCCGTGTGGGTTCTGGGTCCTTCTGCCCCAGACTGGGGCTCCACTCCTGCTGCTCAGGGGAAACCACCTCATCAGACACGGTGACAGTTAGCTGCTGGAGATCTGGAGAGGAGAGAGGGATGAAATAGAAAATTCAAGAGCTGAATTGACGTACCTAGCTAACAACAAAATGTTCCCACAACTTTATTTGAATATTTCCTTAAGCGTCTCATTCGGTCATTAACTAATGTTTTCTTAGGAATGTTCCTGGGATGTACAAGGCATGTTTCTAAGAGACCATTCCCTTAATGTCAAATAGAACATACCCAGAACATGGTTACCATGTTCTCAGAACGTAATATATTAATGTTCTAGACATGTTTCATGGGAATTTTGCAAGAACATTCATGTCTCCAGTTTTCTGCTGGTTAGGAGAATATTTCATCAATGTCCCACCAAACATACACAGAACATGGTTGTCATGTTCTCAGAACATGAGATATGAATGCTCGAGACATGTTTAATAGGAACCTTGCAAAAACATTTGTGTCCACAAAATAAAATGTTTTACACATCACGTCTTGTTACTGTTGCCAAGCCAATTAAGGCCCTGATTGGTGAACAACTGATTCCTTCAAATCTTTGTCTGTTGGCAAGGTTAGGGAAACTCATACACAGAGTACTTTTAAAACACTGTGTTTTAAACTTCCATATTTGACATACATAATTACATTGTGCATGTTCAATTAATCAGTAAGTATTATTCAACATGTCCACACCTGGGATTTGAACTCTCAACCCCTCCAATCTTCCTGCTACGCCATCATGTCTGTGTAAAGTAGGCTGTCAGTTAATCTGATTGATCTCTTATTTATTTTTTTACTCCAGCAATTTAAGTGCTTTCTCTATAGTTGTCGAATATTGATGGGTCATATTATCCTGTTTGAATGATACTTCTGAATCACTATGATCAATAAATTATTTTCTTGGGTGTACTTTTAACAGAGATTTACTTCAAACACTGGTGTGTTGTAACTGTTGCTAAATAAAGACTAACATATTGCTAAGAATGTGACAGTAGGTTGCCTCTTCCTGCGGGTCTCAAACCAAGGCCACTAGCACCAATGAGGAACAACCTAACGACTGTCCCAATGAGGGTTATTTCTAGGGCAGGGCTCTCCAACCCTGTTCCTGGAGAGCCCTGCCCTCCGCTAGGTTTTCACTCCAACCCCAGTTGTAACTAACCTGATTCAGTGTATCCACCAGCTAATTAGGATAATCAGGTGTGCTATATTATTGTTTGAGTGAAAACCTACAGGATGGTAGCTCTCTAGGAACAGAGCTGGATAGCCATGCTCTAGGGCATGAGCTCATTGGGAAAGGGGGATTCCTAGTCAGTTGTACAATTGAATGCCTTCAACTGAAATGTGTATTCCGCATTTAACTCAACCCCTCTGAATCAGAGAGGTGCGGGGGGCTGCCTTAATCGACATCCAGGTCTTTGGTGCCCAGGGAACAGTGGGTTATCTGCCTTGCTCAGGGGCAGAAAGACAGACTTTTACCTTGTCAGCTCAGGGATTCGATCCAGCAACCTTTTAGTTACTGACTCAACACTCATCAATAGTTAGGCCCTGTCAAGAAGAAACCCTAACCCTCCCCCCTAGACACTTGAGTAGACCTGAAACAACTTGATATGTGTAAGCAATAGGGTGAATTGACTTTGAAGTACACTCAATACAAACGTATTGATCCTAGTGATTGAGGAGTATCATTAAAACAGGTTAATATGCTGCACAAACATTAGATAATATAGAAAGCCCTTCAATTGTTGAAATAAGTCAATCAAATCAATGAGAGAATATTCCAATTAACTGATAACTGACACAGACATGGTGGCGTAGCAGGATGATCTGATTGCCATGAACAAATCGGTTGCCAGTTCAAATCCCACATGTTGCATAATAATTACTACAAATCAACATGCACAATGTAATCATGCATGTCAAATGTGGTAGTTGAAAAGTGTGTTAAAAGCACTGTGGGTGTGTGAGTAACTTTGCCAACAGACAAAGAGCTGTGAATGGATTACCAATCAGGGTCTTAATGGGCTTGGCAACAGTAACAAGGTGTGATGTGTAATGGTTTTTGGGAGGGGAGAACGTTTCTTTCTGGACAAATCAGGCGACATACTGACAACTGATACACAGAAATGTTATTGCAATGTTCCCATGAAATGTGTCTAGAACATGAACATCTTACATTCTGAGAACTTGGCACCATGTCCTGTGTAGAATTTGTGGGACGTTGCTGGAATAGTTTCCTAACCATCCGAAAACCGGACAGAAATATTTTTGAAACGGACCATAAAGCGCGTCTAGAACATTGTTATATATTCTGATAATATTGTAACGATGTTCTTGATAAGATCTGTGTGACATTAAAAAGAGAATGTTCTAACTTTAACACCAAAACATGCTAATGGGTTCTCAGAATGTCTTTGCTAACAAAGATAGAATGTTTCCATAACTAAAGGAAAACTAGACAATCAAATTTGGGACGATTACGGGTAACATAAAAAAAATAATCTCCCTATAATTGTTAGCCGGGTAGTTAGATGGGTTTAAGATTGAGTATTCTTCTTACAGATATTGGAACCATCTACACTCAACCTTTTATTACATTGATAGCTTATCGTGTCTCATATTAAATGAAAATACAAACACACCTTGTCTATGTAACTTGATATCTGGTTTAGTACGGATATCGAGCGTGAGCCGTAGACGACTGTTCTCCTCCCTTGTGCGAGAAACCTCTTCCTGGTACCTTGCTAGGGTTTCTTCAACGACACCAAATATCTCATCAGCTGCCGCTATCAATCTCTGGTTTAGAAACATTCTCAATAACTCTATTTTAGACATTTGTAGAGAAGGAAAGTTGGCTAGATAGCTACCAAGTCGAAAATATAAAGAGCGCTGAGGCGAAGCGAGAGGTTTCACTTTCCTTTAACTCTGTCCAAAACAAGCCCAATACGCTTACATGGGCTTATTTTTTTTTTATACCCAAGGTCGTCGCCTACCTTCCCATTGTTAGGGCGGAGACATGAGCATCTCGTCATTATATAGTCTTTGTGCGTGCACGACATAATACATTTTGCACTGTCGTCCCCTGCTGGAGCGGAAGGCGCAGGTCGTGAAGCTCCTGCAGTTTGCACCAGAGTCTATTCTGCCTTTGAGAAGAGGACACTGACTACTGAGCAAAATTAATGAATCTCTCGTCATTAATCAGATTGAATAAGTATATCCCAATCTATTGTTGTTCCTCCAGTGTCTGTACATTTATATTCTAATCCTGCAAATAGAACTAAATGTGAAAGACTGCAGAGCTGGTGGCACTGCTCCAGCACTACTGGTGCAAATCTGAAGTTTAGATCAATCATTTCCTCCCTTGATCACAAAAGTACACAAAAAATAGAATACACCATAATGCTATCACTAATCCAACATTCTCATGTCTGCAATTAATTAAAGAAAGAGAAGAGGGATATATTTCATAGAAATAAAGAATGACAGCAGATTTAGGGAATTAGATGTTTTAATGCACTTCTTGTATTGTCTGAAAGACTCTGCCTACACGGGACGACTGTCACGTTGTCATGAGGTTTTTTGTCGGGTTGTCATTATGTTTTCTCCCTCTTGTGAATGTTCTTCTCGTATCTTCTAGGGGAGTTCATCCATTTTAAGCATTTAGCAGCAATCATTGCATTATGTATGTTTTTCATAAAACAATTATATGGATTCTGTCCTGTGTCAATTGGACTTCCTGCATTTACATTTTGGTCATTTAGTTGACACTCTTACCCAGAGCAACTTACAATTAGTGATTTCAAAACAGGTAAAACAACCACATTAATACTCACTGCGAGTAACATATTTCCTCAATAAAGCGGCTGAGTGAAACATGTATCACGAACCAGGTCTACAGTCAGTATTTTCTACACTAAAGTATTCTGTGCATTGTCATTATATGTCCTACCAAACTTCCAGTCTATGCAAAGCCTCTGCCAGTCATGGCAGTGACACCTTCTCTTCCATGTGAAATCTCAAGCCCGGTTGACTGGGTGCTAGTGCTGAAATACATGTCACAAAGATGGCAATGATATGGTTTTTCCCATGTGAATCTTCATGTGTAGTTTCCGGTGATAATTCTGCTTGAATCCTTGGCCACAATACTGGCACTTATATGGTTTCACCCCTGTATGAGTCCTCATGTGGACTGTCAGATCAGGGTTTCTTATGAAACATTTTCCGCATACACGACAGCAAAATGGCCTCTCCCCTGTGTGAATCTTCATGTGTGTGTTCATATAAGATTTACTGCTGAAACATTTCCCACAAACAGGGCAGCAATGCGGTTTCTCCCCAGAGTGGCTCTTCATATGCACAGCCAGGTTTCCACTCTGAATCCTTTGCCACAAAACTGGCAGCGGTACGGTCTCTCCCCTGTATGAATCCTCTTGTGCGCTGTGAGATCTGGATTTTTTCTGAAACACTTGCCACAATCAGGACAGCGAAACGATTTCTCCCCTGGGTGAACCTTCATATGATCATTCAGCTCAGCACTCCCAGGGAAAAATGTACCACAAACATGACAAACTCTAGCTCCAACGTGGGTTTCTAGATGATCTAACATACTTTCTGTGGACTCTAAGTGTATTCCACACACACCACATAGACATTCTTTGTCCTGTGCATGCTTTCTTGCATGATTCACTAAAGAAGCTAAGTAGGAGAAATACATTCCGCAAAATTTACAGTGGATATAGGCACTTTGTTTTCTTACTGTCTGTAATCTCTTTGATGGTGATCTCTTGGGTTTAAGTGGCTTTGAACCTGACAGAGGTCTACTCTCTACCCCTTTGACACATTTCATGTTTTTACTCTGAGCTGCAGAAGACTCTAGATTTTCTGCAAATAGGGGCCGAGGCTCACGGGATGGTTCTGATACTCCATTGTCTTCTGCATCAAGTTCTGATTTGATCTGTATCATGTTCTGTTCAGTTAAGGTGCTGGGTAGGGAGTAGTTCCTCTGTGCAGTTGAGGTGCTGGGAAGACAGTACGTCTCTTCGTAGTCTTCACTTTGGGTTTCATAAAGAAGTGAGGACTGAGTCAGGTCCTGGTGGTTGTAGTCATTTTTCAAAGATGACTCTAGTTCCTCCGGTTCCTCTTTTATCTGTATGTAATGTGGGTCTTCCTGCCCCAGCCTGGGGCTCCACTCCTGCTCACAGTGTTGCTGCTCAGGGAGAACCTCCTTTTCAGATACAGGGTGGTGGGTGGACTGTTGGATGTCTGGAGGGAAGGATAGAGAATTAAATAAAACATCTAAAATGTTGACATGAATAGTATTCTAGTTAGACAGCTAGCTAGGTATTTAGATAGATACTAACATAGCTTGCTAGCTACATTGTCATTTGTCGATAAATCATGACATTGATCACTTGACATATGCAAAGAACGTTTAAAATATAACAGCAAGCAGCCTCAGTCACACACCTATTCTGTGTAATAGTATATCTGGTTTAATAACTACATCGAGCATGCTACGCAGACGGCTGTTCTCTTCCTGGTACTCTGCTATCGTTTCTTCAATGACGCCGAATATCTCCTCAGCTGCCATTGTCAATCTCTGGCTGAGAAACACTCTCAATAACTGTATATTAGACATTTTTTTGGGGAAAAAAGTTGTGTCAGCTTGCTAATGGATAATGACAGGAACATTTACAACAACATAGCGTAGACACTGTATGCGGTTAACAAAGGAGGGCGTTCCTTTGAGCACGGCGGCAAACACATTTTGCACTATCGCCACCTGCTGGAACGGAATGCGACTTCGGTGCTTCAAATTGTTGTCCTTTTGGAACAGGAAACATAGTCAGTCAGTTGTATGGGGTCAATGTCACGCCATATGTATTGAAATAAAAATAAATAAATCGTGAACATTAAACATAAAGTTGAGAATGTAAACATATTTTCGAGGACGGGTGAAATAATGGACGTTGAAATCAAAAAACAAACAATTGAAAGCAAAATGTATATCATTGTAAACAAAAATCCGACATCAAAAGCAAAACCCCAAAACGTGTAAGCAAATAATTTTAAAGCGAGAGCAAAACTCTATGACAAATTATACAAAAATATATATATATATATTTGAAAACGAATGCAAAAATCGTTTTCTGTTAAACTTTCCCAGCAACCAATTGTATTGAATACATTTTGCCTACGCTCTTGCCTACACGGACTACGTTTTGGTTACGCTAACTCGTATCTTTGCTTTCGATGTCTGTTTCTTTGCTTTCACTGACAGTCTTTTCGATTGCGAGTTTTGGCATTATTTTTACGTGAAGGGCGTGTTTTAGAGGAAGACATAAACAATGAGTCTCCATTTTTTATTTTTATTTAACCAGGTAGGAAAGTTGAGAACAAGTTCTCATTTACAACTGCGACCTGGCCAGGATAAAGCAAAGCAGTTCGACACATACAGAGTTACAGAGTTAAAACAAACATACAGTCAATAATACAGTAGAAAAATAAGTCTATATATGATGTGAGCAAATTAGGTGAGATAAGGGAGGTAAAGGCAAAAAAAAGGCCATGGTGGCGAAGTAAATACAATATAGCAAGTAAAACACTGGAATATTAGATTTGCAGTGGAAGAATGTGCAAAGTAGAAATAAAAATAATGGGGTGCGAAGGAGCAAAATAAATAAATACAGTAGGGGAAGTGGTAGTTGTTTGGGCTAAATTATAGATGGGCTATGTACAGGTGCAGTAATCTGTGAGCTGCTCTGACAGCTGGTGCTTAAAGCTAGTGAGGGAGATAAGTGTTTCCAGTTTCAGAGATTTTTGTAGTTCGTTCCAATCATTGGCAGCAGAGAACTGGAAGGAGAGGCGGCCAAAGGAAGAATTGGTTTTGGGGGTGACCAGAGAGATATACTGTACCTGCTGGAACGCGTGCTACAGGTGGGTGCTGCTATGGTGACCAGCGAGCTGAGATAAGGGGGGACTTTACCTAGCAGGGTCTTGTAGATGACCTGGAGCCAGTGGGTTTGGCGACGAGTATGAAGCGAGGGCCAGCCAACGAGAGTGTACAGGTCGCAGTGGTGGGTAGTATATGGGGCTTTGGTGACAATATGGTTGGTACTGTGATAGACTGCAACCAATTTATTGAGTAGGGTATGAGAGGCTATTTTGTAAATGACATCGCCGAAATCGAGGATCGGTAGGATGGTCTGTTTTAACATCTACATTTAACTTTGGATTGGAGATGTTTGATGTGAGTCTGGAAGGAGAGTTTACAGTCTAACCAGACACCTAGGTATTCAGTCAGAACCGTCCAGAGTAGTGATGCTGGACAGGCGGGCAGGTGCAGGCAGCAATCGGTTGAAGAGCATGCATTTCGTTTACTTGTATTTAAGAGCAGTTGGAGGCCACGGAAGGAGAGTTGTATGGCATTGAAGCTCACCTGGAGGGTTGTTAACACAGTGTCCAAAGAAGGGCCAGAAGTATACAGAATGGTGTCGTCTGCGTAGAGGTGGATCAGAGACTCACCAGCAGCAGGAGCGACATCATTGATGTACACAGAGAAGAGAGTCGGCCCAAGAATTGAACCCTGTGGCACCCCCATAGAGACTGCCAGAGGCCCGGACAACAGCCCCTCCGAACTCTATCAGAGAAGTAGTTGGTGAATCAGGCGAGGCAATCATTTGAGAAACCAAGCCTATCGAGTCTGCCGATGAGGATGTGGTGATTGACAGAGTCGAAAGCCTTGGCCAGGTCAATGAATACGGCTGCACAGTATTGTTTCTTATCGATGGCGGTTAAGATATAATTTAGGACCTTGAGCGTGGCTGAGGTGCACCCATGACCAGCTCTGAAACCAGATTGCATAGCGGAGAAGGTGCGGTGGGATTCGAAATGGTCGGTAATCTGTTTGTTGACTTGGCTTTCGAAGACCTTAGAAAGGCAGGGTAGGATAGATATAGGTCTGTAGGAGTTTGGGTCTAGAGTGTCCCTCCCTTTGAAGAGGGGGATAACCGCAGCTGCTTTCCAATCTTTGGAAATCTCAGACGACACGAAAGAGAGGTTGACCAGGCTAGTAATAGGGGTTGCAACAATTTCGGCAGATCATTTTAGAAAGAAAGGGTCCAGATTGTCTAGCCCGGCTGATTTTTAGGGGTCCAGATTTTGCAGCTCTTTCAGAACATCAGCTGACTGGATTTGGGAGAAGGAGAAATGGGAAAGGATTGGGCGAGTTGCTGTGAGGGGTACAGGGCAGTTGACCGGGGTAGGGGTAGCCAGGTTGAAAGCATAGCCAGCCGTAGAAAAATGCTTATTGAAATGTTCAATTATAGTGGATTTATCCGTGGTGACAGTCACAACCGTCACTCCAAAACTAGCGGACCAATGGAGACTCATTGTTTACACCCTTCACGGAAAATAATGCCAAAACTCGCAATCGAAAAGACTGGCAGTGAAAGCAAAGAAACAGACATCGAAAGCAAAGATATGAGTAGCGTAACCAAAAGGTAGTTAATGCAGGCAAGAGCGTAGGCAAAATGTATTCAATTGCATTGGTTGCTGGGAAAGTTTAACCGGAAATTATTTTTGCATTCGTTTTCATATATATATTTTTTATCATTTCTCGTAGAGTTTTGCTCTCAACTTGTAAGCAAGTAATTTTAAAGCGAGAGCAAAACTCTATAACAAATGATTTGGCTTTTGCTTTTCATGTCTTTGTTTACAATTCTATACATTTTGCTTTCAATTGTTTGGTTTTTCATTTCAACATCCATTATTTCACCCGTCCTCGAAAATATCATGTTTACATTCTCAACTGAATTTTTCAGAAAAAGACTGCAGTCAGAGTGCAGTACTGCGTCCAAAACAACAGCTTTATTTTTACTGCAGAAATGTAGCAGTGTAATTGCAGTTAGAGTGCTGTATAACTACAGTTCAGTTATTCTGCATCCAAAATACCACAGTGAACTGCACTTTCTGCACTTTCAAAACCGCAGTAATTTTTTGTAAGGGGGAGCAGTTGTTGGGGGTTAATTGCCTTGCTCAAGGGCAGAACAGCAGCTTTTTCCACCTTGCCGGCTCGAGGATTCGAACCAACAACCTTTTGGGTACTGGACCAACCCACTTAACAGCTAGACTACCTTGATTTTTCAAACAATGACCTGTATAATGATTCTTATTTGAATAGGTCAGTGTTGCCCCTGGATAATGCATTATTCTTTTTTATTTTTTTTTAAATGTACACCCTTTTTTCTCCCCAATTTTGTGATATCCAATTGCGATCCAATTACGATTTTGTCTCATCGCTGTAACTCCCCAACAGGCCCGGGAGAAGCGAAGGTCGAGTCATACATCCTCCGAAACATGACCCGCCAAACCGCGCTTTTTAACACCTGCCCGCTTAACCCGGAAGCCACCTGCACCCATGTGTCTGAGGAAACACTGTTCAACTGACGACCGAAGTCAGCCTACAACCGCCCGGCCCGCCACAAGGAGTCTCTAGAGCGTGATGAGCCAAGTAAAGCCCCCTGGTCAAACCCTCTCCCAACCCGGATGACACTGGGGCAATTGTGCGCCACCCTATGGGATTCCCGATCGAACCCGGGTCTGTAGTGACGCCTCAAGCCCCTGGATACTGCTTTTATCAATCCTAACCATCTCAGGTCTATGATTACAAGAGTACACAATAGGCATATTCTTCATCACATCCTTATGGACCTTGGCCACTCCAGAGCCATGTATTTAGAAAATCTAAATACATGGCTCTGTGCCACACTATAACCTTAAAGGCAGCATATACTAAGACGGTATACTATACTCTAATTGTTAACACTCACACTTTGTGTCCATCTCACCAGATTACACAGCTTCTCTCAGTTGCACCTGACTGAAGGCATAATTTCAGGTTATGAGGGACAACTACGACACCGTCCTCACATCCAAGAACCAGGTCTGGATCCAAAATGATGCTTTGACTTCAACTCAAGCTGAGCTACAGAAAATTAACAGCTATGTGGCTGTGGTTGAGGACCAACTGGAGAGAGACTACATGTAACTTGTCGCAACCAAGGACCAGTCAGAGAGGCAACACAGAGATCTTGCTGCTTCTCATAACGAATTAGAAAGAGAGTATGAAGGCCTACTGACATCCAACAACCAATTGTAAAAAAAGAAACTACATAGACCTGACAGCATCTAAAAACCAACAGTATCTAAAAACCAACTACAGAGAGAGATAAAAGATCTCACATGAACCAGGGAATGGTCACAGAGACAACACCTGAACATCAGTGCAGCTTAACGTCTCGATCACACCGACAGCGTCATTGCATTTTGGTACACCAGAAGTACATTCATTTCCAATGGAATGCTACTTTTGCCTTCCAGCATTGCAGAGGCAGTTGCAGTGCGTTCTGTGTGGTGCATACGTTGGAATGATCAAACTGTATGCCTCGATGGCTTGACAGAAATGGTAGCGGAAGGTAAATGTTGAATTTTGTTGCAAACATATCCAGATGATGCTGCATAACATTTTGCACAAAGACACTGTTGGTGTGATCAAAGCGTTATGACCAGTTGAGGTGAGAGCATGTGAGGGTCGCAGAGACTAAAAACCAACTTCAGTTAGATCTCATAAGTCTCTTTGAAACTGAGGCGATTTTGAACAGAGACTTTGTTGTCACGGTGAGGGAAAGGAATTCCCTTCAGAAGATGCCTACAGAGCTGGTCAACTTCCTGCCTGTGGACCGACACTGTCCACTCAGAGACCAGATCACCCAAGGTCAGCAGTGTCTTGATTTATCTGTCCTTCTACATCTATATGCACTATATACTGCGTGTTTGTGTGTGTGTGCAATGTGCATGAATATGTTATTGTGTGTGTTTGTGAAATGTGCATGTATATGTTATTGTCTGTGTATGCTTGTTTCTGTATGTTAGTGCATGTGTGTGTGCAACGTGCATGAATGTGTTCTTATGTGTGTGCGTGTGTGTGTGTGTTTGTGTACATTCACCTCACACACCTTGTCTTAAGGGCTGGAAGATTTTCTCCTCCAGGTGTTACTTCTTCTCCACTGAGGAGGAGCTGGAGCAGCGGTCGAGTTGACTGTGTTCAACAGGGGGCGGAGATCTGGTGGTCATTGACAGTCCAGAGGAACAGGTGAGAGACATTGTATTGGAGATGCGCAGAGGTGGGTTAGATCTATGGTGCAAGGTGGTTGGGCCCCAAGACAATCTTTACTCTTGTAATAATACAGGATATAATACGCATAGATTATGGCCATTGGATGTATAGAAAATCAATGTATCTCTGTGGACTCTCCCAGGTAGAAAGAGCCCAGTGCTGTGAATGTGAGGGGAGACAGTGTGTGCCTCCACCATCAGAGAGACCAACCCTTCTCAGAGCTGGAGAAGAGACCTGCAGCATCATGTCCGGATGGATCTGTGGGAGCTCAGCGCTCATATAGTCAGCATTGCCATATAGACACACGCATGCACAGAGCACATTTATATGTAGCCTTAAAATCCTCCGTTAAAATAGCATTAATACACGATAGAGCGTGATTTCTTGTGGCAATAGCATAGCGGTGCTGGTCATAGTAAATGGTGAAAACGACATGTACATAAGAGGATATGTATTAGATATTCTGGGGGAAATTATCTGATAGGTCACTATACTGTTTTGAATCTGCAATACTGCCTCATTCGCGTTCTTCATGTATAGAATGAGTAGGCCTCTGACTACAGCATCATCCTCGTCTCCTCGCCACACGTCCTAAAAATAAGTGCAGTGATTGGTTACTGCTTGTTGTTGTTCTACTGCCAGCTCTGCGTGCGAGACGAGGCGTATTCATTAGTTGATTTAGTTGCAAAACGTTTTGTCTGTTGATAAACGTTTTGCAACGAAAACTAGAGTTTATATTGGACACATTTAGGCAGGTCCCTCCCCGCTTCGTTCCGTTTCTGTTCCATTTTTTCTGTTTGCTTCCGAGAGTAAACGGTTTCCGTTTTGCAACAGACAAAACGTTTTAGAACCGAACCTGACTAATGAATACACCCCAGCTGTGTTGACAACACTGACCATCGTCGAACAACGAAGGTGAGTTTCACAAAATAACATATTATTTAGCTTGTTGCAACGATTAACAATATTATATTGACAATGAATAACCGCATTTTTAGTCTTTACGTGTATTTGAACGTCTTGATTCATCTTCATGGTATAGTCAGCTGTTGTTGTTGCTAGCTAGCGATAATTTCGTAGCTAACGTTAGCTAGCTAGCTACCCAAATGGTTCATCCAGCTGCAACTAATTATTTTGATGTTTCCATCTAGCTTACTATCAAATCGAGACAAATGTAGCAATGTATGAGGGACCATCTCTATTTTTGACCGTTTTCAAGGGCTGTCAATCTAAATGTGAAGTGCAGTTTTTTTTCTTCTAGCAGTGGAACGTCTGTTACGTAACGTAATTTGTTGCACTGTCAACACAGTTTGTACTTGCAAGGTATGGTGGCTCGGCGAGATCTCGAGCTCTCCAACGTAGCCACAACGAAAACGAAGTAGCTTTGTGTTCACCGCTAAATCGGTTATTATTAGACAGTTGGTTGCATTTTAAAGCCTGTAACAGTGCATGTCAATATCTCGTGGTCCATTCGCGTTGTGGCTGCTGGCTGGCTTGTTATTTGATAAACTGATAAACCTAGCCAGTCCTGTTGTTTAGTTTGACATTTTGAGTCGTTACTTCATTGCTACCCACATTGTCTAATTAACTTTATTCTTATCACAATGGCCTAGGTGCATTGGGAAAGGATAGCCAGCTAGCTTGTTAACAATGGCAACCATGCGTCGTCCAAGGTACTCTCTCCGAGACTCTCTGTACTGGGACGAGACTGAGTGCCTGACGTACTATGGGATGCTCTCTCTACACGAGATGTTTGAAGTTGTCGGTTCTCAACTGACAGAGACAGACGTTGAGGTGCTGTCGTTCCTCTTGGATGAGACCTATCCGGCTGGAGGGCACCCCTTGGACCCAGCTGGCTGGACCAGCGAGCCCGGTGAGGAAGACCCTGAGGCCAGTAAAGGAGTCTCCCCCAGCCCAGTGCTCCTGGAGGCCTGGCGGCGGTTACAGCCCAAGGTTCCTGCCTTGGCCTGCCCTACCGCTGCCCGCCACAAGCCCAAGAGTGGGCTAGAACTGCTGCTGGAGCTGGAGAGACGTGGGTACCTCAGTGAGGGTAACCTGGAGCCCCTGTTGCAGCTGCTACGAGTCCTGACGCGACACGACCTCCTGCCTTTGGTGTCCCGCAAGAAAAGGAGGACAGGTAAGGGACTGTAACAGAGTGCTGTTCATAACTGGAAGCCAACATGCAGTAATAGAGACAATATTGTCATAATCACCTGTAGGCCTACTCCTCCCAGCTGTGTGTTATCTGCCTGTCTGTCTACACTCTGCTGTGTCTGTGTCTGACCTTAATCTACCTCTCAGTATCACCAGAACGTTTCAGAGTGGACTACGGGACAGAGGACAAAAAACAGGTGTGCACATCTGGACTGACTGACCCCTGTGCACAGACAGAATCACACGACGAACACGCCACACAGCAATGGAGGGGGGGTAAGCTACACTCCGGTACAATCTGTGCATGCCTGAACTTGTCTCTAAGAAATGTCAGTGACTGTTTCTGAAATTGTCTGGATTTGCACCAGTTAAGCATTGCTGGATTTGTGTCTGTCCAATAGGTGTTGACTCTGCCAGGCCAACGCCCGCCCCCCTACGGAAGAAGAGGGGTAAAGGCCGCCGCTGGACCAGCAAGCCCACTGCCCACAGGAGAAGAACGGGCATCCCTGAAACTCCTCCCCCACCTATATCTGAGAAAGTGACCTGCGGTAAGACCCGCCTCCATGCCATTCTCTTTCTCTCTAGTTTCCCTTCCATCTCTTTTTCTCTATTTTCTTTCCATCTCTCTCTTTAACCCACTTGCTCATTCACCACACTCTCTCTGGGTTCCTCTCTTGCCATTATACATGTGTCTGAGTCTCTCTCTCTCTGGCTTACATCCATTTTCTATATCACTTCTAATGAGAAGCTGTAAGCACCATCACCCCAACAGCCCTTAACAGTGATGATACTAAAAATCTCTGCCATATCAGAATGTCCCAGTCACCACCTTGTCTCACCAGTAAGTTTAAACTTAAAATACCCATATCAAGCAACCTTAAATCCAGCCAGTGCCGTGTTCATGTCCTCACATAAGATAACGAATTCAGTTTGCTCCCTCTGCTCAGCTTATATCCTGACCATAAGTTGACTGTCCCACCCTTGCTGGTTTGAGAATGGTTTGCATGGGCCTCCTGGGAGATCAATACTATCCTGCAGGCATGTTGGACTGAGTGTGCTGTAACAATACTGTCAGAGCAGAGCATGTGTGAATGAGTGACCGCTCATCAGTAAATACAACCCATACTGACTGGCTGTGTTTGACCTGACTTAACCCCTCAACCTGGTCATCATATGCTCTCTGTGGTGGTCAAACTGTCTCACACTCAATCATTATCACCAGGGTTTCAGACAGCGTTTTACACACTCCCGGGGTCTTTGATTGTGTGCTTCCTGCCACACTAACATCCTCACAATGGAGGGATTCTGTAGACGTCCACACAAGGATAGTCTGCTTGCACGGCCAAGCAAAAGACAACAACCTGAAACGGAATGAAATGAAATCTATCTGTTCTGTTTCATGATGACCTTAGCACAGAGGGGAATTGGGTTGGCTCGCCTACAACTTCCATCTATCAAATATACTATGCCTATGTCAGCCATTGTCTTCACCATTACCCACTACTGTCGCAAACTAAATAAGCATCCAGCCTTATTACTTTTACCTATCCTGGCCATTCTGATAAAGGGGAGGAAACAATGGAAGGAAGCCTCTTTAGGCTATTGAGATGTACCCTGAGAGGAATTCACACACCCAATGCACAGCAGTGTGAGTCAGCGTTTCTGTCTGAGCTCCACACAGCACAGCAGGCTTTGTGTAGTAGTAGGACATGGCATTTCAATGTGGCATTCAACCTTAAACTCACAAGTGTGTTATGTTTCAATGGAACGTTTCTGCGTCAACCCACAAGCTCATTAAACAGAGCAATTTAGTCTGTTCTGTGCAGGCAAAAATAATGTTACGCTGTCTTGCTCTTTTGTGACAATACTTGTGGGGAAAATGTATGCTTTAGACCTACATACTATAGCTGCCACATGGTTGGAATGCTGCCTCGTAATAACTAGCCTGTTGTCCAGACTGAGGCCCAGGGGAAGGACCGTTAGAGTGTAGAAGACAGTAAACCACCTGTCTTTCACTTATACGTCTGCTATACGCTTGTCAGCCGAGCTTGTCTTTCTTCTTCATATAGCATAACTACTAGCCTGGTCCCAGATCTGCTTGTGTGATCATGCCACTCCTTGTCACTCATTTGGCATGACAACGAGTGGAATGATACCTCAAACAGGCTGGTGTTCCAAAAAGAGAGATTCCTATCCCTTTCTCCATTTTTCTTTTCCTTCTCTCACTTTTCATCTCCCCCCACGTATCTCCCTCTCTCTCTCTTACCCAGTTTTTTTCAGCTCCTGTTCTTAAGAACCCTGCCTGGTAGGTCTCCTGTCTCTTATGTTGGTAGTACTGTCTGTCTTCTCCGATCCCAAACATAAAGTTTAGAGAAAGTCCCGCTGAATTTCTGAATGTGTACTGAACATATAAGTTGAATTGATAGCCTCACACTTGCTGACATCTTCCCAGACCAGGGTCCGGTTTCCCAAAAGCATCTTAAAGCTAAGTTTGTTAGAACCTTCGTCGGGGCATTTATTAAATCTCAGAGCTGTTTCCCAAAACCTTTGTTATTAACGTTACACTTGTAATCTAACGCCTGTCTCAGACCACTCATAGAACCGCTAAGTGGGTCGTTAGATGCTTTTTTTTTGCCCTCCCGCGTCACTTTACACACAGAAGAGCTCCGCTAAACATAGAATCACATGGCTTCTCCGCCTCTGTGACCACTGATCACTTCAGATAACCAATACAAGTTGGCAATGTCTTTGCAATTGATACAAACAAGCAGCGTATAAAAATATGCTTGAAATTAAAACAGACGTGTACATTAAAATATATATACAGTAGGCTAAATGGCTTTTTGAATCATTGAGTTCTATTTGGCTACTGTACTTGTAGGCTACAGTCTGTAATTTGTCTGTATTTATTTCATGCTGTGCAGCCTAATGTGTGCAATAATGTGCCATATAGTGGTTGAGTGCATTACAGGGTAAGGATTAGAATCAGCCTCCTAAATATTGGAAGCCATAGGTGATAAGCTTCTAGGAGCTGATCCGTCTTCAGTATTGTGGAATAATTTGGATGTTAAGGTAAGATTTGAATGGAGAAAGAGCTGATCCGAGAGCAGCGTTGCTTTTCTTTCGATCCTGTCAGTATCGACACAAGACGCGCTTAGCGACCGTTCTCTCTACATGGCAAACACGTTACATCTTTGGCCGTTATAGGAAAGATGCATCGTTAAAACACTCGTAAGCCTAAGTTCAATCGCTATCAGGAAACCGGGCCCAGGTCAATAGGCCCTTAGCCCTTCCAGTTCTGTTGCTGTACCTAGCCTACCTGACAGCCAACTAACCCCTTATACTGTGGCTATCCCAGACACAGCCACTCCCACAGCCTGACACATACTGATGAGTGATACTGCTTATTTATCAACATGATCTGATTTCAACAACTTTTCACAATCCATGAAGTCTCTTCTTATGATTTTACACTGACTTCGTAGTGCTCCAACATAACACTGCAACCCTTTCAAATGTGCCATTTTGTCCCCGTCGATCAGAACAGCCTTCTCTAAATCAACTGCACTAAGTGCCCAGTGATCAATCTACAGAGGGATACCTGCCCCTTGCCCCCTGCAGTAGCCTTGCCCTCACAGTCCCAGCCATGTACCATACACAGTGTTGTTGCTTTGCCTCTGAACATGTTGCTGTCTTGACTCCGCATTTGATCCCCACCAGGTTGACTCAGGATTGTGACTCAGATCGAGTAACCTAGAGAGCGGACCTAGAGAGCGGAGAGAAAGGCTGGACAAAAAAAAAAAGTCTGGTCTGGCCTTTCACTCTGTCCGTACGATCTGCAGTGTGTGCTCACCTCAGTCGCTCTCTCTCTCGTCAGTCTGGCCCGATGCCCAAGGTAAAGAGGCCCTCCCCCTCAGAACGAGGGGGGGCTGCCACTCTGCTCTGTGTTCAATGCCTGTGTATTATTCTAGCTATCCTGTTCCTCCTTACCCCATTCAGAAAAAAAGTGTGCTCTCCACAAAGTGTTCTGGAATGTTCCATGATTTTTTTTTGTGTCTATTACTCTAAAGAGGGGTGTTGGCCTCAGTGTTTCACAGAACTGACCAAAGTGTCCTCGGAAATATGCATAGAATATTCCAGAAGTTTCTTAATCAGCGTAATGCAACCTTGAACCTGACCCCTCTTCTGAATACCATGCTCTGACTCTCCAAATGACTCAAAGCTCAAACTGACCTGAACATTTTTTTCTTAAAGGGGTAGTTCACTTCAAAGCCAAAGTTTGACAGATGTTTTCCTCAAAAGTGATAACTGAGTGCATATTCCACACTGTCTAGTCTGGTGTATATCCCACTACATGCATATTGAAAACATCTGATTAACTTTAGTTTGGGGGTAAACTACTCTTCTAAAGCAGCCATCAAAATGGAGCCTTTTAACTGAGTCCCAGTGGTTCTTGTGGCATCAACTTCAGTAGATACCTCTGGTCAGTGATCACAAATACCTTTCTCAGAATTCAAACAACCCAACTGATTCTGGTTTACTAAAACAAAAAGAGACCAAAACCATTCTGGAATCTCAATTTAAAAATGTCAAACTGGTCTCAGAGATCCATTGATCTCAGTCCTCTTGTCAGTCTGAACTCGAAATCTATCCTTTATATGAACATAAAATGGCCGCCGACAGCTTCTCTGGAACCTTTGCTCGAGCAGTTCTGAGGAAAATGACCCAACAGTGTTGTGTTAAGGGCTGTGTAACCGCATGCTGTATCTCATCTCTGACCCCTGAATGAGCTCCCAGTGTGGGGAGCAGAGATAGATGGGGCAGTCCAGTCCAATGCTGCCTCACAGCATTCAGACCAAACCCATTACTACCTCTACTATCTTACCAGTCAGTTTGTTTTCACATAATCAGTTCCTTTTCTCAGTTCAAGCGTTTCAGTTACAGTATTTCAGTTATTTGTGGTTACAATTTCTTATGCCAAACTGTAACTTACGATTTAGAAGCGACGTAAAACAGTCCACGTAAGCCGTAATGTTGTACAGTGGACTTGGAGACATCAAAAACAATTCAAACTCCAAGTGATTGCCTTTGAACCAGTGTTAAGCTTGCCTGCTTGATCTTGAGAAACAACCAAATTGACAGATATCCAATCCAACTGTGCTTGTCTCTTTCTCTCTCTTTCTCTCCTTTCTCTATGTTCGCAGTTCAAAACAGACCGACTCGTGTGTCAGGAAAAAACATCCTCTCACACACACTGAGAGGGAGAGAACGAACACTAAACGCTCAAACCACACAAACCAAAAAAAGAAAGAGCTTTGGTCAAAGGGGAATAGAGAGAGGTCTCTCTACCTGTCTCTCTCTACCCCTCCCTCTCTCCCTCCCTCCCTCTCTTGGTCTGTCGTTCAGCAGAAAAACGGATCGATAAAGAGTTGAAGCTCTTCGCACCAAGTGACTCCTCGTAAATGGGTACTTTTCTGTGGGGTGAATGGAGAATCTAACCAACTCCTTGTTTTAAAGGGAGAAAATGAAAGTTGTCCCTCCTAATGTTCTGTCTAAATGGATCTATCTGTCTCTGATGAAGTGTAAAGGACTCTGTAACCTTAACAAAATCACTATGTTCCCATTGTTTTTAAGGGCCTTCCTTTCCTGGTGCTCTCAGCAAGTCCATTTTTCACAAGTAGGTAGGAAGGAGCAGTCATTTAGAAGTATGGGGACATTGTGTAGTAGGTGTTGATGTCACAGTCCCCACACAGTATATGACCCATGTCACTAGACTTGTACATTGCAAAAGTGCACAATTGTTCCAGTTTTACTCAGTTTATTATTTATCTGACATGTTTTACCATATTGACAATTGACAGGGGTATTATGTAGTCCTGGTAACTTTCAGATGTTATTAGCTTGAAGCTGACTTTCAGTTTCCTCTCAGAGCAGTACTGTGCCTTGTCAGCTGCACATCCTGTTTTAGCTGATTTGACACCCTGCTGGCAGGGAGAGAGAAATGTATCCCCTAGAGCAGGGTTTCCCAAACTGGGTCCTGGGGCCCCCCCTGGGTGCACATGTAGGTTTCTGCCCTAGCACTACACAGCTGATTCAAATAATCAACTAATCATCAAGCTTTGATTATTTGTGTCAGCTGTATAGTGCTTGGTCAAAAACCAAAACGTGCACCCCTTAGGGTCCCCTGGATCGAGTTTGGAAACACTGCCTTAAGGACAAACTATGTATTTTATGATACGAAATGCCCCCAAATTGACAATTTAGACGAGAGGTATCTGTATTTCCTGAAATGGTCCATGATTTTACACGCAGAAACATCTCCCCAGAGTAACAATGTGGAGATGTTGGTGAGACATTGGAGTAGTGATGAGGGAAGGCAACCCTTCAACTATTTTTTCACAACATGTCAGATTATGGGGCTGTGTGGATTTAGTCTTATTTTCGGGACTGTATGCGTCTTACTGTTCTCTATCAACCTCATTGACAAATGTCCTAAGAGCTGCTGTATCAATAGAGACAGAAATGTTCCTTGTACCATAACTTTGCCTCCTGGAAGAAAAAAAAAATTCCAAACACCTTCTGTATCCGATTTCTTTGTGTGCAAACTAACAGTTGACCTTCATGAAATATGATCATGATTATCATATTTGGCCTGATGTGATATAACACATTTTAGCTATCTACAAATCTACTTGCAGTTGATCTTAAGATACATTTTTGATACACTGTGTTGTACATCAGAGCATGTTTTCAATGTTGGCAGTAAATGTAGGAGATCTGTCTAACCTGAGGATGTCTTTTTTTATTTTACCTTTATTTAACCAGGCAAGTCAGTTAAGAACAGATTCTTATTTACAATGACGGCCTGTAGTTCAGGGACAGAACGACAGATTTTTACCTTGTCAGCTCGAGGATTCAATCTGGCAACCTTTGGGTTACTAGTCCAACGCTCTGACTACTAGGCTACCTGCCGTCTAACCTCCCCGATGGTCCAAGTGGTATGTGTTTGTATAGCCTCCTCAATACAACCTTATGAAGCAAAGAAAGAAGGATCCAGTGTTTGGTTTTCTCTCTTACAAATGTTAAGAAATTCATAATCAATTCAACATTTGCATTTCTAATGTTGGCATTTTCCAAAGCTGCCCCCTCCAGGGGCTGTCCCCCATGGGCCTGAACAATAATGTGGATGGAGACAAAGAACTCAAATGAATCACATATTCTAAGGCACAGTCATGTCCCTGGTTCATTTGGTACAACATTCTAGTTTAAATTGTCTGGTTCTATTTCTTGTGTCCTCGTTAGAGGAAGCAACTATTTGTCAGTTTCTCCTTTACCCCAACCTGTCTCGGTGTCTTCAGAGACCAAGGTATGTGTAGGTACCCGGTTCCCTGTGTATGGTACTACACATAGCTTTCCCTCTTATTCACATCCACAGGTGTTTTGAGAGATAAGACTGTGGTCTAATTTTCAATGTGAGCTTTTGGACCTCTGGTCCCCCCCATCCTTTCTGCCCTTTCTGTTCCATATTCCTTCTCTCTCTCTTTTTAAATCCAGTTCTACTCTTTATCGTTCCTCCATTTTCTGTTACATGAAGTTGGGGAGGGCAAGGTGGGTGGGGTAAATCCAGATATACAGTTTGACAAACTATCCTCCATGTTGGCGACAAACATTATTTGACAAGAATATTCTAATTTGAATATATATTTTTTAGCTTGGTGCTAACATGTTGCCGTGAAACTAATGTATCTCAAACAAAGTTTGCCAATCTATGCACATCTCTGGTGGGGTGGGGTAGTGTGGGACTGGGAAGGTTTGGATTTTTTGTTGCAGCAAAGTCGGAAGGACGCTGGTTCTGCTGGGCGCTTGGTGAATAATGGCAGTAGAGGAGGATGAGACAGAGGTCTGCTTGCCTTTGCTCAGTACAGTATGTATCTCCTGACCCTTCTCACTGTGCTGTTGCTGCATGACCGCTAATTATCCTGTTGCTGAAACAGGACAAAAACATGTCACTGAAAGGTTGCTATCCATCCCAAGGGCTGTTTACAGTGTTAGTGACCTAACAAAATCCTACAACACTTGCAACAAATAGCATTTTATTTATGCCTGTTTTGTGCCACCTATAACTAATTATTACTGTAAGTACAGTGTAACAAGCTTTGTAATTACTCAGAGAAATGGATTACATAGTTATAGCTCTAGCTTTCAGTGTGTAGAGGTTTTGTGTAGATTACAGTGCCTGGCTGAAATCTCCTGGGTGAATAATGATGGGGAGTGGACTATTAGAACTGTACAGATTGGTGTGGTGGTGTTCTTCCCTGATGAATATGCTTGTTATCCATCCTCTGATTTCACTCTAGTACTACAACAGCAGCTTTTTTTAGTGGGTGTTGTGAAAAATAGATCTGTTTAGTCATACAGTAAATCCTGAGTGATGCTCTTCTGGACCCGAACGAACAGGTCATATTTGTTCCCACTGTCAGGTTAGTGATGGTAGACGGCCTGGTTGGTATTACATTCACCTCTGTGCTCCACAGCTGTCTTCAGTTCTGCCTCACCTGTATCACTCTTAAAGACAGACTTTTGTTATCAACTGTAGTTAATGATACAGCAGTGTCCTTCACCAGTAAGTATTTCTATGTGGTATCCTACTCTAATCACTAGTTTAATGTCAGATACAGTCCTGTTGAATGTAGTATGCTCCCCTTAAATATTCTTTACTTTGGCACTTGTCTATCAACCCTCCCATAGCCTGTTCTTGACCATTTTTTTCGGATAATATTCTGTGATTACGGCTTTATTTGAAAAGTTTTCTCTTCATTTTCTTTTGTGTTTTTGTCCCTCCATCTCTCTTCCCTTTGTTCTGACTCAATGATCCCACCCTCCTCCTATTTGGTTTTCACTCTCATGTGTACATGATATCTCACCCCGCTCAATCTCCTGCTTCCACCATTTCCCTCTGTCCCTTTTTGATTGTTTCACCTCTTTGCCACCTGTTTCCTACTCTACATCTACCACTCTTCTCTGATCCCCTACATCTTCCCCTCCACCACCCTCCCTCTACTACCCATTCCTCTGCACTCTCTCTCTGTCCCCTTTCCTCCCTTCACTCTTCCCCTACCTCCCTCCATCTTCCCCTCCACCACCCTCCCTCTACTACCCATTCCTCTGCACTCTCTCTCTGTCCCCTTTCCTCCCTTCACTCTTCCCCTACCTCCCTCCATCTCCTCTCCTCACCCTCCCCCTCCCTGCAGACATTCGTCTGCGTGTGCGAGCAGAATACTGGGAGCATGAGTCGGCTCTGCGTGGCAGCGTCTCCTCGGACAAGCAGCAGCCCCTGGAGCGGCAGTTTGAGCTGTTCAGTCGTGCCACCTCCGTGCTGCGCGCCCGCGACCTGGGCTCCATCATCTGCGACATCAAGTTCTCTGAGCTGGACAACCTGGAGGCCTTCTGGGGGGACTATCTGAGTGGAGCGCTGCTAGAGGCCCTGAAGGGGGTGTTCATCACAGACTCTCTGCGGAGGGCGGCGGGGAGTGAGGGGGTCCGGCTGCTGATCAGTGTGGACCAGGATGACTACGAGGAGGGTCGCAGACTGCTGCTGGATGCACAGGAACAACAGGCCGGCTGCTGGGGACGAGACAGGTGAGCCTCACTGCTCTCTCCATTCTGGTTCTGTTATACTGTGTTAGTAAGCTGGTTGATTAAAGTACTTATCTACACTGTGGTATGTATTGGGGCCATGGTGACCGCTACAGGGGATGGGGGTCATAGATGTGGACTTGACTGGTGGTCATGAATTGGAATAGCTATGTAATGCCACCAATAACCACTAGATGGCAAACTTTGCCCACAGGCATCAGAGCCAAATACACTACCTGGTCTCACGTTGTCATACTTCCTAGACCCAACCTGAGAAAGCTGGTTATGGACGTTCGGCTCTGACAGACAGACAGGCAGCTGTGCGAGGTTGTGTTAATCATTTCCGGCTCACGTCAGTTCACACAACAGTTCTAGAATCCTCAGAGACAATGAATAATAGTTGTAATTCTAACCACCGTCCTCCACTATGCTCCCTCTGCAGGTCATGAGCCCAAGGATAGAGGAATGAAAAGGAGAATAAAATATGAAGAGGAACATTTTTCTTTTTTCTCTCCTTTTTAAGTCTCTCATGCTGAGAATAGAGGATACAGCCACTCCTAGTTCAGGGGAATGAATAGTCCCCAGGGAAAACAGCCAAACTTGGAGCAAAGGCAAACTGGACTAAAAGACTTGACACACTGTTCTGTTTGGAATTGATAACACAAGTTGCGCTGAGCCTAGATGCCCTCAGGGCACTGAGGAAGAGACTGCCTTTGTCACACACACACACACACACACACACACACACACACACACACACACAGAGACAAACTAAACTTCCACTGTAGCACACACACACACAAACTACCACTGTATCTAACATAAACACTCTTAAAATCATCCACACGATGAACCATCAGCGCTGCCTGTAAGACTCATTGAAGCCAAGAGACATTTCTTGCTAACAGTGACAGCCCAGATACCAACTAGACTGCGCTAATGCTGAGCATCCCTGGTTATGTTTGAGGAGCGTGTGAGATGCCCTGCAAGGCGAACTTCACCCATCTTAATATTAGTTTGTGTTTCCATTGAAATGTATGATTTTGAAAAGATGAGCGAGACTGCAACTCTCAGACACCGAGGGAGAGATGATGGGGAAATTACTAAAGATTATGTTTTGACCTTTTGGGAGAGATTTAGAAATAGATAGCGAAGGGAAGACTACCTGAGGACAGTGTAGTGGACAAATAGCTGGTCCTTCGAGAACTCCAGTCCACACACACACCATGATCACAAGCCACTGGTAGTCCCATCATGCTAACCCAGGGCCTGATGGCTGTGGTCAGGGGCCATCTCATCTCAGATGCCAGTAGATGATAGGAGTGATTACCTCTCAACCTCAGCCAACCATGGAGAACTCATCACCACAAGTTGTTGAACAGCAGCTGGGATAACACACTAGGCTGTGCTCACCCCGGCTTCCAGCAAGGCAAGGCCACTGCCTTTCCCATTGGAACTGAAGCACAGGACAGTGCTTCAGTCAATAAAACTGATGTAGAGGAGATCAATATCAGAAGGATACATCCTAGTTCCACTCAGCCCTGACTTGTAGGCCCCACTAGTGGCTCACAGAGCGCTGTCTGTCTCTAGTCTACTCACCCTGGTGGAACTAATGCCTGAACTCTTCTGAGTGGGATCAATAACCCCCTCTGTCTCTCCACCACCACCATGGGAGGAGAAAGAGTAAGGGGGAGAGGTAGAAGGGAAAAGAGAGGAGAGGTAGAAGGAAAGAGAGGAAGAGGGAGAAGGATCCCCACCTCCATCCCGCCTTTCAGCTCCTGGACAGCCGCCTCATCCTCTGGAGGATAAGTCCCCTGATACAACCAGGCTGCCTGGTCTGCTACAGCACTGTGTCTGGTTCACACAGCCCTATGGGACCAGAGATGGAGGACTAGGGAGGCACTCAGGAAAACCTTAGTAGTGTTTGCTTTTTCTGTGTTTTGATATATGGATTCGTTAGTGTAGCTTTGTATTGTCCATAAGAGAAAATAACAAAAATACTGTGTGTTCTAGTTCATTAACTTAGGGTGAACTTTTGTTTAAGTAGCTGGATATTTTTATTTAGGCACTGCAAAAGTGCTGTATATTAGTTTAATATATCAGTGGAAAGTTGGAATTATTTCAAATAAAAATAAATGATTTATCGAAGGTTTCTTGTGTCTGATGTACCCGTGCCTTCAGAACATATTCACACCCCTTGACTTTTTCCATATTTTGTTGTTACAACCTGAATTTTAAATGCATTAAATTGAGACGTGTCTCTGGCCTACACACAATACCCCATAATGTCAAAGTGGGATAATGGTTTTTACAAATGTATTAAAAATGAAAAGCTGAAATGTCTTGTCCACAAGTATTTAACCCCTTTATTATGGCAGACCTAAATAAGTTAAGGAGTAAAACAAAAAAGAATAATGCAAGTGTTTAACATGACTTTTGAATGACTACCTCATCTCTGTATCACACACACATTTATCTGTAAGGTCCCTCAGTCGAGCAGAGATTCAACCACAAAGACCAGGGAGGTTTTCCAATTGGTAGATGGGTTAAAAATAAATGCAGACATTGAATATCCCTTTGAGCATGATTAAGTTATTACACTTTGGACGGTGTATCAATACACCCAGTCACTACAAAGATGCTTCCTAACTCAGGTGCCAGAGAGGAAGGAAACTACTCAGGGATTTTACCATGAGGCCAATGGTGACTTTAAAACAGTTACTGAGTTTAATGTCTGGGAGAACTGAGGATGTGCATTGTAGTTACTCCACAATACGAACAATTACAGAATACAAATATTCCAAAACATGCATTCTGTTTGAAATAAGGCACTAAAGTAAAAGTGGCAACGAAATTAACTTTGCCATGAATACAAAGTGTTATGTTTGGGGAAAATCCAACACATCACGGAGTACAACACATTTCGTCATTATGTGGTATTGTGTGTAGATGGGTGAGAAAATGATTTATTCCATGTTGAATTCAGGCTGTAACAACAAAATGTGGAATAAGTCGAGGGGTATGAATACTTTCTGAAGGCACTGCGCATGGTTGTTTTTTGGGTTCCCTTGTCTTTGTAAGTAGCATTGAAAGATACTGTTTGGACCACGGTTAGCTGTAGGAACAAGAACTGTAAAGTAATGTACAAAGTGCACACATTTGAAAGAGGCATATTTGTTTTGTAACAATGTATTTAATATGTCAACTTAAACAACATGAGGAAAAAGGCTTTTAAGAAAATGTAGCAAACTTTTCAAACTTCCTTTTTTTGCAAAAACAAAAGTGGGCCTTTTTGACCACAAACCACTAACATCTCATGCTGAGGCTCCAGACCCACATATTTGACAACATTTAAGAAAACAGACTGAAGATGACTTCCTCGTTCCACTTGTGAGTCTTGTGCCAGGCCCTGAAGCAGTTTCTGCCCGGTATGAGACAGAGGGCCACCTGACAGGCCTCACACTGCCAGATGGTGTTCATCCACTCTTTCTCCCGTTTACACCACACACTTCCTGCCCTGGGTGGCCCTCTGCAACCGACAGACAGACAAGGGGTTGTTCAACGGGACAGGGCAGCACCTCGCCCTCTTCTTAATCTTCCTCTCAGGGGGACCGCACCACTGCACTGTCGTGTCTTTACTATCATTAACTGAAGATAGTTTTTATCAAAGATTCTCTGTAATTAGTTATTATGCGATTAGACTGATTAATCATGTAACCGTAATTACTAGGAAGTCGGGGCACCAAGGAAAAATATTCAGATTACAAAGTTATCATTTCCTAAAATAACTTTTCAGATATTTTATCTGATCAATTAGTCTTCGAATTAATTAATTATTTACTTTACCTCACGTTAGTCTCATTCCAAACGTCGTAATCTGCACGAACCCAGTCTTCACTATGAGTCATCCATACATCAATTGTCTTAAATCATTTATTTATTACTAACTAAGTAATTCACAGAAATGCATAAACAAACAAAGGTAAATGTGGTTACATGAAATTATAGGAGAATGTGCCCTAGTGGGCTAAACCGGCATGGCGGCTTGTTAGACAAAAGGGGAAGTGGGGGTCGACTAAGAAGTCACTACAGAGTTATCATTATAACAATTGAAATGCTAATCCTTTGCACATGAACGCTCACTCATTCGGGAACAATTGCAATCAATATATATATTTACGCTCAGTGTGTCGTCTTGATCGCTGGTGAAAAGTTCATTTATTTTGTAGAATTGTCCGTCTCTCTCCCTCGCTCTCTCGGTTGTGGTTAGAGGGGATTGTTCAGAGTGACATTCGTTATAGAATGGATGTTTTGGCGGTTGTCGTTCTTCGCGTTCAATGATACCGAATTCCTAGCTGCAGACTAGTAATTAATATCAAAGACTTGTTCTTATTCTGTTGGTATCGATAGTCTAAGAGTTTAACCACGTGGTATGGTTAAAAGATTCATCAATGGTCTACAACCTTTGTCCTCCTAATGGAGAAAAACATGGTCTGCAACCTTTAGCCATCTCGTAATTGAGGTAAGCTCGGTCTGCTGATAATTTCTCAAAATTGGTTTTTATTCAGAATGGCAGAAAAGGGTCTGTCCCAGGATGTCTGACCCTAACTGGGCTCAGGGGCGGTCCTCTGATTTAGTTCAAATCAAAAGGGAATTGTATTTTTCTTCATTAAACAGTCCAAAATCATATTACACCATTATACAAACAGTATCATACTCACTCATTCATCTTATACAACAATTAGATGTAAACCTCATATCTGAGGCTATTATATAAACAGCGTTATGGTAATGTGGCCACACCGTCTCCCATGAGCTACCCCAAGTTGCGACAAACAGACTAGTTTGTGGCTGGATTCTTCACCGATCTTTTATACTTACTCCGGAACATGACATTTGTTTGTACCTCAAGTTCTGTGAGGTGGAATGATTTCCTTTGTTCTCCGTGAAAATCTACTCTCTCTATACTGTGTGTCCATGAGGAGATTCTCAGGAATTTACGACGTCTCTCTGACCACAGCAACCTAGTTGAAGGAGGAAAGGGGGAGGCAGGGAGAGGGGGATGGGCTTGCTATACCCAAAGAGGCCAACGTCATGACAGCACCTAGCCCTCTTCCGGTTCTTCTTCCTCATCTTCTTCCTCTCAGGGGATGTGGAAAATGCTTCACCGCTAGATGGGGATGTGACTACACCTGACATCAAGGTAGGGCTTGTCGCTACCTTCGATCTCAAGGTAAACGTAGTTACACCTATCTCACAGGTAGGGGGTGTGGCTGAAGGTGGCCTACGTCTAGTCTTCACTGGGTTAGTGGTCAGGGGCTGGGAGGAAATCTGGATCTCTTCACCTGCTGAGTGGCAGGTGGGCCAAGGATTATTTTCTTCTTCTTTGACTTCCTGGTGTCTGGAAGTTCAGAGAGAGGGGCTGGCTTCAACTTCCTGAGGTAGAACATGATAGAACAGACACAAATTAAACAGATATCTTAGAACAGAAAACAATGTGGACAATATAATCTGAAAATAAGAAATTGAGATTCAACTGACAACATAATAGTGTGACTATAATATGAGAACTGGAGAGTGACCTGGTCCTCTTAAGTCTCTTTGGGCAGGTGGACCTGGGATCTCCATTTCCTTTGACTTCATGCTCTCTGGTGGCTCAGAGAGAAGGCCTGGTGTCACGTTCTGACCATCGTTCGTGTGTGTTTTCCTTGTTTTAGTGTTGGTCAGGACGTGAGCTGGGTGGGCATTCTATGTTGTGTGTCTGGTTTGTCTATTTCTATGTTTGGCCTGATATGGTTCTCAATCAGAGGCAGGTGTTAGTCATTGTCTCTGATTGGGAACCATATTTCGGTAGCCTGTTTGGTGTTGGGTTTTGTGGGTGATTGTTCCTGTCTCTGTGTTTGCACCAGATAGGCCTGTTAGGTTTTCATTTCATTATTTTGTAGTTTATTCATGTATCATTTTTCCTTTATTAAACAAACATGAATCATCACAACGCTGCGTTTTGGTCCGACTCTCCTTCACCTAAAGAAAACCGTTACAGAATCACCCACCACAACAGGACCAAGCGGCGTGGTAACGGGCAACAGCAGCGAAAGGAGGAATGGACATGGGAGGACGTTATGGACAGCAAGAGTATGGACTATACTACTTGGGAGGAGATAGACAGGTGGGCGGTCGACCCAGGGAGAGTGCCGGAGCCCGCCTGGGATTCGATGGAGCAGTACGCGGAAGGTTATCGGAGAATGGAGTTGGCGAAGCAAGCACGGCGGCACGGACGGAAGCCCGAGAGTCAGCCCCAAAAATGTCTTGGGGGGGGGGCTCACAGGGAGTATGGCTACGCCAGGTAGGAGACCTGCGCAAACTCCCTGTGCTTACCGGGGGGCTAGAGAGACCGGGCAGGCACCGTGTTATGCTGTGGTGCGCATGGTGTCTCCAGTGCGGGTGCATAGCCCGGTGCGGTACATTCCAGCTCTGCGTATCGGCTGGGCTAGAGTGAGCATCGAGCCAAGTGCCATGAAACCGGGTCTACGCATCTGGTCTCCAGTGCGTCTCCTTGGGCCGGCTTACATGGCACCAGCCTTGCGCTCGGTGTCTCCGGTTCGCCTGCATAGCCCAGTGCGGGCTATTCCACCTCGCCGCACTGGCAGGGCGACCGGGAGCATTCAACCAGGTAAGGTTGGGCAGGCTCGGTGCTCAAGAGCTCCAGTGCGCCTGCATGGTCCGGTCTATCCAGTACCACCTCCACGCATCAGCCCTCCGGTGGCAGCTCCCCGCACCAGGCTTCCTGTGCGTGTTCTCGGCCCAGTACCACCAGTGCCAGCACCACGCATCAGGCCTACAGTGCGCCTCGCCTGTTTAGCGCTGCCAGAGCCTTCCGCCTCACAGCGCTGCTGGAGTCTCCCACCTGTCCAGAGCTGCCAGTCTACAAGGAGCTGCCAGTCTGCAAGGAGCTGCCAGTCTGCAAGCAGCTGCCAGTCTGCAAGGAGCCGCCAGAGCTGCCAGTCTGCAAGGAGCCGCCAGAGCTGCCAGTCTGCAAGAAGCCGCCAGAGCCGCCAGTCAGCATGGAGCAGCCAGAGCCGCCAGTCAGCATGGAGCAGCCAGAGCCGCCAGTCAGCATGGAGCAGCCAGAGCCGCCAGTCAGCATGGAGCAGCCAGAGCCGGCAGTCAGCATGGAGCAGCCAGAGCCGCCAGTCAGCATGGAGCAGCCAGAGTCGCCAGTCAGCATGGAGCAGCCAGTCAGCATGGAGCAGCCAGAGCTGCCAGTCTGCATGGAGCAGCCAGAGCTGCCAGTCAGCCAGGATCTTCCAGATCCGCCAGTCAGCCAGGATCCGCTATTTAGCCAGGATCCGCCATTCAGCCAGGATCTTCCAGATCCGCCAGTCAGCCAGGATCCGCCATTCAGCCAGGATCCGCCAGTCAGCCAGGATCTGCCAGAACTGCCAGCCAGCCAGGATCTGCCAGAGCCAACTACCTGCCTGAGCTTCCTCTCAGTGCTGAGCTTCCTCTCAGTCCCGAGCTTCCTCTCAGTCCCGAGCTTCCCCTCAGTCCCGAGCTTCCCCTCAGTCCCGAGCTACCCCTCAGTCCCGAGCTACCTCAGTCCCGAGCTGCCCCTCAGTCCAGTGGGGCCCTTGGTGAGGACTACTAGGCCAAGGTCGGCGGCGAGGGTCGCCTATCTAGGGACGCTAAGGAGGTGGACTAAGACAATTATGGAGTGGGGTCCACGTCCAGCGCCATAGCCGCCACTGCGGACAGATGCCCACCCACACCCTCCCCTATAGGTTTAGGTTGTGCGTTCGGAGTCCGCACCTTGTAGGGGGGGTACTGTCACATTCTGACCATCGTTCGTGTGTGTTTTCCTTGTTTTAGTGTTGGTCAGGACGTGAGCTGGGTGGGCATTCTATGTTGTGTGTCTGGTTTGTCTATTTCTATGTTTGGCCTGATATGGTTCTCAATCAATTGACACAAAATAAAATCTTAGAATAGAAAACAATATTGACAATGTGGAATTAGAAATTGGGATTCAACTAACTAATGGCGTGAATATAGTATGAAATAACTATGACTAAAGTGTAACCTGACCTGGTCCTCTTCAGTCGCTTTGTGGCAGGTGGGTTGAAGATTCCTGCCTTCTGCTGGGGCTTGCTGGTCTCTGCTGGATCAGAGAGAGGTACTGGGTCTGGCTCAGAGAGAAGTAATGGGTCTGGCTCAGAGAGAGGGACTGGGTCTGGCTCAGAAAGAGGGACTGGGTCTGGCTCAGAAAGAGGGACTGGGTCTGGCTCAGAAAGAGGGACTGGGTCTGGCTCAGAAATAGGTACTGGGTCTGGCTCAGAGAGAGGTACTGGGTCTGGCTCAGAGAGAGGGACTGGGTCTGGCTCAAAGAGAGGGACTGGGTCTGGCTCAGGGAGAGGGACTGGGTCTGGCTCATAGAGAGGGACTGGGTCTGGCTCAGAGAGAGGGACAGACCCAGTCCCTCTCTCTGAGCCAGACCCAGTCCCTCTCCCTGAGCCAGACCCAGTCCCTTTCTCTGAGCCAGACCCAGTCCCTCTCTCTGAGCCGGAGCCAGTCCCTCTCTCTGAGCCAGACCCCATCCCTCTCTCTGAGCCAGACCCAGTCCCTCTCTCTGAGCCAGACCAAGTCCCTCTCTCTGGGCCAGACCCAGTCCCTCTCTCTGAGCCAGACCCAGTCCCTCTCTCTGAGCCAGACCCAGTCCTTCTCTCTGAGCCAGACCCAGTCCCTCTCTCTGAGCCAGACCCAGTCCCTCTCTCTGAGCCAGACCCAGTCCCTCTCTCTGAGCCAGACCCAGTCCCTCTCTCTGAGCCAGACCCAGTCCCTCTTTCTGAGCAAGACCAAGTCCCTCTTTCTGAGTCAGACCCAGTCCCTCTCTCTGAGTCAGACCCAGTCCCTCTCTCTGAGCCAGACCCAGTCCCTCTCTCTGAGCCAGACCCAGTACCTCTCTCTGAGCCAGATCCAGTCCCTCTCTCTGAGCCAGACCCAGTCCCTCTCTCTGAGCCAGACCCAGTCCCTCTCTCTGAGCCAGACCCATTCCCTCTCTCTGAGCCAGACCCAGTCCCTCTCTCTGGGCCAGACCCAGTCCCTCTCTCTGAGCCAGACCCAGTCCCTTTCTCTGAGCCAGACCCAGTCCCTCTCTCTGAGCCAGACCCAGTCCCTCTCTCTGAGCCAGACCCAGTCCCTCTCTCTGAGCCAGACCCAGTCCCTCTCTCTGAGCCAGTCCCAGTCACTCTCTCTGAGCCAGACCCAGTCCCTCTCTTTGAGCCAGACCCAGTCCCTCTCTTTGAGCCAGACCCAGTCCCTCTCTCTGAGCCAGACCCAGTCCCTCTCTCTGAGCCAGAACCAGTCCCTCTCTCTGAGCCAGACCCAGTCCCTCTCTCTGAGCCAGACCCAGTCCCTTTCTCTGAGCCAGACCCAGTCCCTTTCTCTGAGCCAGACCCAGTCCCTCTCTCTGAGCCACATCCAGTCCCTCTCTCTGAGCCAGATCCAGTCCCTCTCTCTGAGCCAGACCCAGTCCCTCTCTCTGAGCCAGACCCAGTACCTCTCTCTGAGCCAGACCCAGTCCCTCTCTCTGAGCCAGACCCAGTACCTCTCTCTGAGCCAGACCCAGTCCCTCTCTCTGAGCCAGACCCCGTCCCCTGAGCCAGACCCCCGTAAATTCTTATTTACAATGACGGCCTTCACTGGCCAACTGTGCGCCACCCTATGGGACTCCCAAGCACGGCTGGTTGTGATACAGCATCGATTCGAACCAGGGTGTCTGTAGCGACACCCCTAGCACTGACATGCAGTGCCTTGACCACTGCACCACTCGGGAACCCAACACAGACCAGACCAATGTACTGACACAGACCAATCACAGGCCGCCAGGCTACGAAGAGGTGTGCGCCCTCGTGCAAGCTCTTTGCATGTGTCCTTTGCTACTTTTGGCCACTTTCTCGATTATCTTTAGAAATGTTGGTGCCATTCAGCCCTATTAGGCAGGTCATGACTAGAAGGGATCCAGCTTTTGACAAATTAACATCAGATTTGACTTCGTAGCAGGTTAGGAGAACTTACACAGCAGGTTAGGATAATTAACAGCAGGTTAGGATATATAGGTTAAGGTAAGGTTAGGAAACGGGTTAGTTATCTAAAATCCAAAAAGATTCAACTTGTGATGCTAATTTGACAAAAGCCAGATACCATCTAGTCATGACCCATTCAGCAATATGGGGTGTTTCAAATTCAAATATTTCCAGCTTCATGAGCCATTGTGATTTTTCCATAGGGATACGAGGATGACATCGGTGCTATCGCTCTCTAATGGTTTTAATGTCTATGGGGAGGAAAGTCTTGCATCTGGCTCATCTCAATATCTGTGGTGCTGCTTGTGCCAAGGTCATTTTGCAGAGTCTACCTTTTATATAGAAAACAGTACAGTACAGGCACGTGTAGCCTATTCACACTTACTCACAGGTCAAGAGGTGGGAAAATCCAAAGACACCTTTTCAGTCGTCTGGTGACTTTTGGACTAAAACAAAGTAAATAGATTTAGATGCATGTGTAGAGTATACAGTTGAAGTCAGAAGTTGACATACACCTTAGCCAAATGCATTTAAACTCGGTTTTTCACAATTCCTGACATTTAATCCTAGTAAAAATTCCCTGTCTTAGGTCAGATAGGATCACCACTTTATTTTAAGAATGTGAAATGTCAGAATAACAGAAGAGAGAAAGATTTATTTAAGCTTTTATTTCTTTCATCACATTCCCAGTGGGTCACAAGTTTACATACACTCAATTATTATTTGGTAGCATTGCCTTTAAATTGTTTAACTGAGGTCAAATGTTTTGGGTAGCCTTCCACAAGCGTCCCACAATATGTTGGGTGAATTTTGGCCCATTCCGCATGACAGAGCTGGTGTAACTGAGTCAAGTTTGTAGGCCTCCTTGCTCGCACACACTTTTTCAGTTCTGCCCACAAATTTCCTATAGGATTGAGGTCAGGGCTTTGTGATGGCCACTCTAAAACCTTGTCCTTAAGCCATTTTGCCTCAACTTTGGAAGTATGCTTGGGGTCATTGTCCATTTGGAAGACCCATTTGCGACCAAGCTTTAACTTCCTGACTGATGTCTTGAGATGTTGCTTCAATATATCCACATAATTTTCCTGCTTCATCTATTTTGTGAAGTGCACCAGTCCCTCCTGCAGCAAAGCACCCCCACACATGATGCGGCCACCCCCATGCTTCACGGTTGGGATGGTGTTCTTCGGCTTGCAAGCCTCCCCATTTATCCTCCAAACATAACGATGGTCATTATGGCCAAACAGTTATATTTTTGCTTCATCAGACCAGAGCACATTTCTCCAAAAAGTACGATATTTGTCCCCATGTGCAGTTGCAAACCGTTGTCTATCTTTTTTATGGAGCAGTGACTTCTTCCTTGCTGAGCGGCCTTTCAGGTTATGTCGATATAGGACTCGTTTTACTGTGGATATAGATATAGATATTTTGTAGCTGTTTCCTCCAGCATCTTCACAAGGTCCTTTGCTGTTGTTCTGGGATTGATTTGCACTTTTTGCACCAAAGGACTTTCATCTCTAAGAGACAGAACGGGTCTCCTTCCTGAGCGGTATGACGGCTGCGTGGTCCCATGGTGTTTATACTTGGGGACTATTGTTTGTACAAATGAACGTGGTACTTTCAGGCGTTTGGAAATTGCTCCCAAGGATGAACCAGATTTGTGGAGGTCTACAATTTTTTTTATGAGGTCTTGACTGATTTCTTTTGAATTTCCCATGATGTCAAGCAAAGAGGCACTGAGTTTGAAGGTAGGCCTTGAAATACATCCACAGGTACACCTCCAATTGACTCAAATTATGGAAATTAGCAGAAATAGAAATTAGAAATTAATTAATCAGAAGCTTCTAAAGCCATAACATTATTTTCTGTATTTTTCCAAGCTGTTTAAAGGCACAGCCAATTGAGTGTATGCAAACTTCCGATTTCAACTGTACCTAAAGGTAAAGGTCTTTAATCATAACTAATTTAGTTAAAACAGAAACTCTTTAGTGCCAAGGCATCCACTGTTTGATGAGATATCGTCGGCATCGTCAACGGATCCAGAGCGCCTGTGTCCAAACGTCTTCTTAAAAATCAGATGTGCTTAAAACATGAATGTTGGCTGCAATTTCCTACAAACTTGCCATTTTATAAATTCTAATTTCATACCCAAACTTGAACTGAAATGGAAGCGTTGCTGTTTTGTTTAATCAGTTCTGGACATGTTTGGTCCGAGCCGAGACGCATGCAAATTGGAGCTAACAGGTTTTCAATGTTTAAAAAGGGATAAGCTAAACATACATGTATATGTATATTTCATAACTCACCTCTTGGTCTTATTCTGGATATTAAGCTTGGTCTTTCTACTCTGGTTCTCGCTTTTCATCTCCAGAAAGGACGTGGGCTTTTTCAGCCCGCGCTCACAATGGTTGGGATCTAGGTTTTCGAACGGTGCCAGCAGGAATAATATCAGGTGTCCAACAACGATACAATTAATCCGCGCGGACTCACTGATGATGGTCAATTAGTTCCACGGTGTTTCTAATGTTCAACATAGGCTACTATCTAAAGTTAGAAAGACTAAAATAATATTGCAGCATTCTTAACTCAAGGTACTGAAATCTATATTATGCACTGTTCAAATATAAACAACCAAGGTTCAAATATAATCTACCCATCTCTTCCATGTGGGCCTGTGGTCATTGTGCGAGTGACTAGTGAATTTGAAAAGGTAGGAAGATCCATCCATTTTGTGTGCAAATTTACTGTACAAAAAATATGTGGTGTAAATTTGGTTACATATAAATAGAGACCCAAAGCTCCGCATTTGGCCTAAAACCACCTTTCTATGGGCTTGAAAACATGAAAACATAATTCATTATTTTCCTGTTCTCTCCATTCCCGCCATGACGGTAAAAGTCTTAGAACCGTGAAACACATTATTACGTGTTTCGCGGTTCACAGCTATGATGACTACCTTGTTTTATTGTGGATCACAACTTTGATGTAACAATGTTATGGGTAATAATGTTGCGTTCTGACCACGCCCACCTTTAATAAAGCCTAGGAATTTTCAAATGTCTTCATAGTTTGATCAGCAGAAATGGAGAACAGCAAGGGGGACCAACCCCCAGAGAAAAATTTGATTGGGCCTTCACTGCCTTTCTCAGAGGTGGTATTATTCGATGGCCAGCCAGACTGCCAGAGGAATCCCTTGATGAGCAGAGAGATGTTTGGAGGCCTGTCCTTCTCAACACCAAGCCAGGAACCAGGGACACCCAGGCTCATGCGCACCAACTCTGACTTCAGCAGAGAACTGGACGGTCAACTGAAAGGCTGCTTCGATGGTCCAGCTCTGAGCAGTGACTTCCTTAATGAAGACCCTGTCTCTCTAAAAAACAATTTTTTCAAAGAGTTAGGGGATCTAGGCCTGGAGAACTCTGGGGCAACATATTCAACCATGGAGGAGCCCCAGCCTGCTGTGACCAACACCATGCTCCTGGAGACCACCACCCCTGGGCCTGACTCTCCAAGCCAACCGCCAACTGTCTTCCCTGTGGACCTGGCCGCTGAGACTGCCCCTTCCCTTCAGGAGCTCTTCCAGTCACAGATGTTCCCTGAAGTGTTCGGACCAGGCTGTGGTATAAGTAGCACTGACCTGCTGCTGCCTACCAGCGCACCCCCTCCTGGTTACTCACCAGCCTGTGGATCCACCCAGGGCGATGATGGACCCGACAGGGGCTCTATGAACAACCTCAGTCTGGACCCGAACTCAGCCCCGACAACACCGCTACTATCCCAGCATGCCCTGCCACAGGTGGAACAGGCTCAGCGCTCTCAGCTCTGCCGTGACTCCATCTTTGAGCCAGGGTTTAGCCCATCCCACCCCTGGCCCCAGGTGGTAAAGTTCGATGCTCCCACCACCGCCGCTGCGCATCTCTCCGACCCCATGGAACCCACTGACGCCACCACTCTGCTCTCCCAGCCCAGCAGCCCTCTGCCAATGAGCACCAGGGATGCCAGCCAGATCCACATCCATGTCACCGGGGTCAATGAGGTGGTTGTCATGGTGACAGAGGTGGAAGGAGAGGAGGCGGAGGAGCTTCAGAGCCTGATGACCATGGCGCCCCAGTCGTCGTGCTGCCAGCTGGTTATGGAACAGCGAGAGAATGCAGTGAGAGAGGAAGAGGGGGATGAGAAGAAGAAGGAGAAGCCTGGACGCTGTTGGAGTGGAGGGTGCTGTTTCTTCTCTTGCATGTCGAGCAAAACAGAGCAATGAATAAAAAGCAGTATTTGTTTTCATGATAACATTTCTATCTGTTGTGTGTTTTTATACTGTATGATTTACACTGAGTGTACAGAACATTAGGAACACCTTCCTAATATTGAGTTGCACCTCTTTTGCCCTCAGAACAGCCTCAATTTGCCAGGGCATGGGCTCTACAAGGTGTCGAAAGCATTCCACAGGGATGCTGGACCATGTTGACTCAAATGCTTGCCAAACTTGTGTCAAGTTGGCTGGATGTCCTTTGGGTGGTGGACCATTCTTGAAACACACGGGAAACTGTTGAGTGGCAAAAACCCAGCAGCATTGCAGTTCTTGACACAAACCGGTGCGCCTGGCACCTACTACCATACCCCGTTCAATGGCACTTAAATCTGTTGTCTTGCCTATTCACCCTCTGAATGACACATACACAATCCATGTCTCAATTGTCTCAAAGCTTAAAAATCCTTCTGGATTTAACAGGTGACATCAGTAAAGGATCATAGCTTTCACCTGGATTCACTTGGTCTGTAATGTCATGCAAACAGCAGGTGTTCCTAATGTGCTTTTTCACACCGGGCTCACAATTGTTGGGGGATAGGTCTTCAACGGTCTAAAGATAATAGAGCTGAAGCTCTCTGGGGAAGGGATTACTGTATGTCCACCTGAAGCAGGCTAGGCTGTCTCCCATCCAGTTGGGAGGTCAGTTCTGTTGTGTCTATGTTCATGCACACAGATTATTATTATCATTATTATCAAGGAATATTTTACAAAAATAAGTAAATCCACCAAAAACAAGGTGCTCATTCATTGTTTTTTTCTGTTAAATAATGTTGTTTCTGTCCTGCAGATGGCAGCATGAGGTGAATAGTCCATTTGAAGAGAGCTGCATAGAGAAAAAACCCCACTGAATATCCAGAGTTAGGCCTATATGTCCGGTATAGGAGCTGTGGATCTAACTTCTGTTCCAGGTCATTGCGTTTTAGGAATTAATGGTCCATGAATATTGACAATTTAATATTAATTGATTGATATGCTATTAATAGGCTATTGTCTATTAATTAATCAGCTTTTAAGAGCCACTGGCCCTTCAAAATGATCTGTGACAACAAATGTGTCACCTCTCATAAGCATGTCAGGAAACCTTTTTCGTATACCTGTTATTCTATATGCCGTCTTTATACTGTATGAAATCATACTATTCTGTAGAATACAGCCAACACTGATTATTTTACTGTGTGTTATTACAATATTATGAAATGTTCATTTTGAATGAGATTTCTTAGAAATTTGGAAATCTGTCCTCACAACGACAATCTCTGCATCTCTCTCTCTCTCACACACACACACACTATCCCTCTTGCTCTCCCGGTCTCACATGCACGCGCCTCTTTCTCCTCAGCAGCAGCGCCACAAACACCACGTCGCCATGGAAACCACTGAGAGATGTCGAGAGTGAGAGATGGGAAGGGGAACGCGAGTTGTGGGGATAGATGGAGAAAGAGCGAGAGATGAGGGCAGAGGAGAAAGAGGGGGACACAATGAGGACAGCAAGGGAGACATGGTAGGTTAGGGTGTTACCTACCATACGGGGCGGGCGGGCGCGCGTGCTCCCAACCCCGCACCCCAAAACACTGCCAAACCCCCTTCACCTCTAACCTTTCCCCAATTTCTAATTCACAGCCCCCACCCCAGATTATGTTCCCCTTATGCCCTTCCTTCCTCCCTTTTTCTCTGGCCCCCCATACACACACCTCTCCCCATCTTTGCACTCCATCCCTCTCGTGTTCAGACAGGCAGCTCGCATGGCGGGGATCGAGACGTTCACCGATGGAAGCACTGGTAAATTTTCACCTCCAAAAAAAGATAAAGATTTCATATAAGGGCTCAACTTTGCATAATGATAACTTATCTTTGCATTCTGCTTCCTCCCATGTTTCCCCTCTGCCTCTTCCCATCCTCTCTAAACCATCCACCTTCTCAAGTATATTGCTTTTTTGTTTCAATTCACAACCAGAAAGACCTAAGTCCAATTTTGTGGCAAACTTGCCTGTGTCATAGAGAGGGAGAGAGAGAAGGAGATGGACAGAGAAATAACGGCCTTTATGATTTCTTGCGCGGGCAGGGATTTTTTTTATTTTTATTGATTAGAAAATAAATGAATTCATGTGGGCAACCTTTTCCCTCTGTCCCTCTCATACCCCCGCTCTCCTTCTCTCGGTGGGTGAATGGCGCTGTCATTCACCTGCTCTGCATGCTGTATTTCTGGTTGTGAATCGCGCGAATATTTGATTTGGAATATGAGTTCGCTCTACATTATGTATGCACGTGCATCATGTGTCTGTCTGCGCTTGCAATCGTTGAATGCGAACGTTACGCACAGAATGTTTCCTCTTATCGTTTATTGATATGATATGCTGTGTGCTGGGATTATAATGTATATTTACATAGCAAGAGTATTTTTATTTTTGCTTTCATGACGGGTTTGCGAGGAGTCATTTGGTTCAGATGTCCAGCCGGAACGTTTACATAACCGTGAGTGGTTATTGAAAGTCGTTTTAGAAATAGGCTACAACCCGAATTCAGTGGAATCCCTTGATACCGCTATGAGCCTTTTGTTGTTTAATTGTGTATGGTCTTCAAATGTCTGCCATGAGAGAAAAGCCTATATGTTCACCCACTCAATGGACACGAATAGGCTATTATTTGCCCTTGACTGTGACAGTATAAAGACTATGTGTATTTAGTGTTATTGGGTGGGATTTTTAATCAATGTGGTCGATATTTGTTCGGCAGCTTCCCGATCGCCGCATATAATAGGCTACCTACCACAATAACACGGCCCCTACACCGCCAGTAAGAGTGGTAGTGCGGTTGTAGGGCAGATAGGCCGCAGAAGGGAAATCGATGGACAGAGTGAGTTAATTATGAGAAAATCAATTAAGAGGAGGGAATTTATCCTTTATAAGGCCGAGCACTGAGACAGAGCACCCGCAGAGGAGGAGAGCTGGGGACGGGCGGACACCTCATCCTGCAGGGCTGGCGGAGGTTCATCCTCTGTCCGCCCGGCTCTGCTCTTCCATCTCGCTCCTGACTCTAGCAAACTGAGCGATCCATGTGATGTAATTGAACAAAGGCAGTGTGATCTTATCTCTTTTAACCAAAATCTATTCATGAAATACAGCGTTGATCACTGTGTTGAAATGGTGATTGTCACGTAGGCTAGTTGTGTTTTGTGTTTTTATGTAATGTAATATTAAGGATTGCATCATCCTGGGAATCGTTGCTATTTGAAACACAGTCTTCTCACACATAACAGCAACTGGGCAGCAGTGTGTGTCTACAACACACACCACACCTCTGCTGCCCAGTTGCTATGTGTGTGCGTGCATGTGCAAGTGTCCATATATTACTGGTGTTGGGCCGCTAACATTCGGAGAACCTATTGCCATTTAGAGGCCATTATGTGGCTCCACGTGCAGTGGTTGATTCACGGACAACGTTGGGTGTAAATAGAGGGACCAAGAACTTGGAGGGACAGACAGACAGGTACGAGAGAAAAAGACACAGGAAGACATGATACACAAAATATTCCCCAGATGCCCCAGGAAGCCCCCCCCCCCACAAACCGTAGTCCACTGGTTAATGAGCAACAGACACTGGTCAGTGTTCAGATATAGATGTTTCAGACAGGGTTTGAGCCGAGACAGAGAGAAGCATTAGGATAGGCCTAATTGTCAACCACGCAAACACACATTTAATCAGATATTGGGTGATAGTTTGTTAGCTGGAATATAATGTTTAAATATTAACGGTATTGCTGATATGGGCTATATTTCGGTAAAGTCCACACAATACACATGTCTACAGTCCAGTGTAGGCTATTTTAATATTATGGGCTGACATCTCTTTATCTGCCTACATAGGCCTACAATATTATATAATAATGTGGTGTAAAAAATATTGAATGTTCGTGTGTAGTGCATTAGTGTATTAGTTATTTGGTAACAATGGAGAAATAATTGTGTGCACCTAGAATATTCCAATGTGATTTAATACATTCCACATAAAGTAGGCCTATACTGTATAGCTCTCTCATGTTTTACATCTCAAAGTCGTGATGGTGATGAGTTTTAAAACTATTCAGTTAGCCTGCAGATACATAGGCTATGTATTCAATAAGCATATGAAGCAAATCTGGTTAGCGTTATTCCCCAATCTCTTTTAAATTCGGTAAAGGGAAAGCCCACTCAGCTCTGTTCTTAATCCAGTCAATTGACTAACGATGATAATTTGAGTGTTGGTTGTTTGATTAGGCTATACATCTATTTTTAACTAGTAAGAATATAATATGCAAAGTTTAAACGTCAAGTGAAAAACGATGGTGTGTGTGTGTGTGTGTGTGTGTGTGTGTGTGTGTGTGTGTGTGTGTGTGTGTGTGTGTGTGTGTGTGTGTGTTAAAGCACTTGAATATGTGCACTGGAATACAACAAACACGGTTTGCTGAATATGGTTATGTAACAACATAGGCATATTTGCATTAAAAATTCAGTTGGTAATACAAAAAACGAAAGGAAAGTCTTACAATTACACTACCCTATAATAATAATAATAATAATAATAATAATAATAATAATAATTGAATGCAGAATGTAATGCTCTTAATACGACAGGCCTGTTTGAACGCAAATGAGAGATGAGACAAGGAAAGTCTTACAATTACACTACCCTATAATAATAATAATAATAATAATAATAATAATAATAATAATAATAATAATAATTGAATGCAGAATGTAATGCTCTTAATACGACAGGCCTGTTTGAACGCAAATGAGAGATGAGACAAGGAAAGTCATTGGATGTAATATAGTTTTAAGAACCCCCAGAAATTCCAGAGGTAATTTTCAGAATGTTCATATTATTGTGGTTTTAGGAAAGTCATAGGATCAAAGTAGGCCTCTCTAAAATGACGACCTAACCCTAAACCAGAGAACGTTAGGATTTCCCTATCATGCTTTTATAACAGGCTGTATTTCCTAATGCAGACATGTAAAATACCCATGTATCAGTGAATATGGAACGATATTGCGTTTTAAAAAGCCCTCCTTTTCCCTGGAACACTAAATGTTCCACATAGCATGTCTTAAAATGCTTAGGCAATGTGATTCAATTCCCTGATTCCAACCACAGTAGGGCTGTTCTGAGTTTCAGTGTTTTTATGCCTATATCTGGAACATTTAAAAAACATGAAACAAGGCTTTAACGATGTTATTGCTGTTAGATGAATATATATATTCCTTAGCATTAGCTATGTAGGCCTATATTCGTTTTGTATATTTATATGTATTTCTTATTGTGCACTGGGCTACATTACGTTTCATTCTGCTTATTCATTTGCGTTTTGTAACTTTGACACTATCTGCAAGGTGTTTTGCACCATGTGTTTGTTGGTGTGCGTTCTTTCGCACGCGTTCAAAGACATTGGACTTCTCTTAAAAAAGCAGATTGTTCACATAGGCTTCCCTATAATTATTAAGTTTAGCCTGCATGACGTAAATAATTGCATGAAGCTCAGATGCTGCAAAAAGCCTATCACGTGTAAAAAAAGCCTATAACATGTTGGAAAGAATCTGCATTAGTTTAGCATAATGACACAGGATAGATATTTAAAATAAAACATTTTTGGAGGATGAATGGAGAATTGTTTTATCCATAATATTCAAATCTACATATATATTTTAAATGCTTTCATTTTATATTGCCCTGTGCAATATTAATGGAGAAAATTACACAGTTTGTACTAATTTATTGTTGCTCGAATTTCAAGATATACACCATGCATAACGGGACAAAGTTTAACCACATTGCAATGAAACTTGCATATTAAAAAATAATAATTCGGAAGGAATGTCAGAGTCTTCATTCTCTAGACAATCGATCTAAAAAAATCTCTGAGATTATGAGTTTTAAACACAAACCTCCTATACCACAAACATTAACTAAAATGTGTTGATACGTCGTTTACAATAGATGCTATCGGACCAAATGTCTTTGAACGTGAACTAATGATCAGAATTAAATAAACTACGATATTATACTTCCAATAAGGAAAAGCTGTGTAGCCTACAAATCTACGTCGTTATACTTACCATACGACATGCAATATTCAATCAAAGTGATGTGAAACAAACTGTTGTTAATCTATTTTCCTGGCCTGTTCTTTTGTAAATATGTTCTCTAGGCTTACTGTCTGTCAGAGAATGCTTCGGCTACCTATCCAAATATAGGGTAAACGTAGCCTGTTGTGTTAGAGGTTACACATGTTTTTAAAACAGTCTTTCAATTGTATAGTAAGCTATTTTTGATGTTTCAAAACTAAACCCTCAATTGATCTAAAATGGTGGTTATGGTCGGTGAGTAGACTAAAATGATTGGGCTATGCAATGTAGCCTAATATCTGAAACCAAGTCCGAAATCGTTTCTTGGGACCTTATAGATTAGAGCTCAGTTTGCAGGTGTACTTCACAAATCCTCATAGGTTTATTGCACCAACTATTTTCAGTGTCTTAACTTTATATGCTAAGATACCTTATAAAACGAGGATACATTGTCTATAGATTTTTCGTATAGTTCCGATCATTATCAGCACCACAGGCCGTACTAAAATGAATCAATTTTCTGTGCACGATTCTCCCAGCAAATGGTGTTGGGTCTCTCCGCGGCCCGGAGCACAATGCAGTAATGACCCGCGGGTCAAAGGCCGCTTGGTCAGTCCCTCAATTAAAGCGGAAAAATTGCAATTGCACGTCGTAGCCTTTCTGCGACAAGAAGGGACCAGTGTTGACCGTTAGACCTCGGGATATGTGCCATATTGCTGTACGTTTTTTTTCCCCACCATACTTTTTCTCTTTGTTCGACTTAAAAATGCATTCAAACATGGGTTAAGTCAATTAGTTTGGTTGGATTGTATTTAACATATATATATATATATATATATATATATATATATATATATATATATATATATATATATATATATACTACAATACATTACAATAAAGTAATTTAGCAATATCAAATATCTGCAGTAGGTCTATTTAAAGAGGCATATATTTTAGAAGTTGTAGGCTATGCCTTTATAAAAGCTGCTACATACCCTAGTCAGTAGGCCATCATTGTTTTTAGTTGGAAATATTTTTCGGGAAATATTAAATAGGTAAAGTGGATGAATGAATAACAGTGGAAATATGAAGCACATTTTTTGGGAATGTAGACTATTCGCCTATTGTAATATATGTTAATGTTATTGAACGTGGTGCTTTTGTTTTTGTGATAATTTGATGCTGCGGTTGTTCAAGATACCGATTGTTTTTTTCCACTCCACACCACATGATAGAAATGTCATGAACCGTCCAGCGTTGGACTATTGAATAGTATCCGATTCCTATCTAATTCGTGACTAAATCCCGATCATTGCTCGATCGATTGGCTTGATAAATCCTTGTAATCATCCGACATTTTCGCATTGGCAAAAGCGTTGACTTTCTTGCCAAACGAGCTTTATCTACCAATAGGTTTTAAATACGTGACAGGAAAGAAGTGATAAATTGATCAACAATGACCACAGTGAAACGGACTCTTGTGAGGACACACATGCCCTTTCTGTGAGTGTGTCTGTGGTCTGTGTGTGGTTAGAATATGATCTATACTGGGGTCAGAGTTCAGGATCATCCCAGACAGACACGACCCTGGAAGACAGTGACCTCTGCGTTTAAACTGGGGTGTGGGAGGAGAGAGAGGACAACAGAGAAGGAGAGATGGACAGGGAAAGGAGAGAAGGAGGAAAGGGTAGGAGACCCAGGGACAGGGTGAAGGAGATGAGGAGAGAGGGGGAAAGAAACGAGATGGGGAGTTGAAGGGGAGAGGTGAGAGAGAGAGACAGATAGAGAGACAGACAGATCCACCCACAGGGATGATCATTGACTATAACTTGGTTTGTCCATGTATGTTCCAGCAGCGGTCTGGTCTGGATGTGGTCCCTCCTGCTGCTAGATGCAGTGAATTAACACCTGACCCTGGATTCTGACCCCACTCCCCTTCCCACTGCTACACACAGCTACCCCCAGCAGCAGCAAATGTGTGTTATCTAGCCTGGACACACACACACACACACACACACACACACACTTACTAGCACACAGTGTGGTGAATTGCATAGTGAATATATGAGGAAGTGGATTAAGAGGAGGGTTCTCTTTACACACAACCCCCAGATCCTGCCTTCCAATCCCACAGTCACAACCCCCAGATCCTGCCTTCCAATTCCACAGTCACAACCCCCAGATCCTGCCTTCCAATTCCACAGTCACAACCCCCAGATCCTGCCTTCTAATCCCACAGTCACAACCCCCAGATCCTGCCTTCTAATCCCAGTCACAGCCCCCAGATCCTGCCTTCTAATCCCACAGTCACAACCCCCAGATCCTGCCTTCTAATCCCACAGTCACAACCCCCAGATCCTGCCTTCTAATCCCACAGTCACAACCCCCAGATCCTGCCTTCTAATCCCACAGTCACAGCCCCCAGATCCTGCCTTCTAATCCCACAGTCACAACCCTGAGAGATCTCAGTGTCACTGCCTTAGATCATAATGACCATGAAATAATAATAATCTTATCTCAACACAATGACCAGAGAGGTAAAGCAGCTGTCACCCCCACAAACCAGCCCCAGACCCATCCCTAGCCCCAGACCCATCCCTAGCCCCAGCTCAAACCCTAGCCCCAGACCCATCCCTAGCCCCAGCCCAAACCCATCCCCAGACCCATTCCTTGCACTAGACCAAGTCCCGTCCCTTGCTCAAGCCCTGGGTTCAATATACCTGTCACGGTTTTCTGTATGAGAAGGAGAGTCGGACCAAAATGCAGCGTGTCAATTGCGATTCATGTTTAATGAAAAACACACTAAACACAAACACTACAAAAACACTACAAAAACAATAAACGTAACAAAAACTGAAACAGCCTATACTTGTGTAAACTAACACAGAACAAGGACATCAAGACACTAAGGACAATCACCCACAAAACCCAACACCAAACAGGCTACCTAAATATGGTTCCCAATCAGAGGCAATGACGAACACCTGCCTCTGATTGAGAACCATATCAGGCCAAACATAGAACTAGACAAACTAGACATGTAACATAGAATGCCCACTCAGCTCACACTCTGACCAACCAAAACATAGAAATATACAAAGTAAACTATGGTCAGGGTGTGACAATACCCTTGCTCCAACCCTAGCCCCAGTCCAGTCCAGTCTCCTAACCTCATTCTCTTCTGCTGGACTGATGGTTACACTGTGTGATAGACGGTCCAACGGTCCCTCGGTCATTACATGGTGCAGTACCGGCCTCTGACCTGTGAGTAGCAGTAGAGAGCAGGTGGTCTGGCTCAGTTGGGTTTCCTAATGATCTTCCCAGTTAGACAGAGAAGGGAGTAAAGAGGTAGGGAGCAGCGCAGAGGAGAGGAAGGAAAATAGATGAAGCAGAAAAATACCTATTTTTATCCCTGCCCTCTCTGTCAAAGCTCTTTGTCTGTCTCTTCCTTCACTCCTCCTCTTACTTTGTCCTTCTCTTTCTCACTCCCCCAATCCTCGTCCTTTTCCACACACTTGTTCCTTAATCCCAAATATATCTCTCTCACCACCCCTGTCTCAATTGTTCTGATTCTGCCTCTCTCTACTCCTCCTCTTATCACTCCCAAACATGCCACCTCTCAGTATAACCCCTTTTAAACACTTCAGATATAGTGATGCTGATGATTGGATAGTACAAGTACTGCATATATGTTATTATGATGTTTTTTTGTGTGGTAGTTGTACTAGTAGTGTAGCAGCAGTTAATGTTGCTGTGCTAAACTAATTAGTCTATTTTTCCCACATTTCTTTATTTTTCTTTCTCTCTCTCTTCTGCCGCCTACTCCTTTCAGTCTTTAATTTTCTTCTTTGTCATCATTCATCCATACTGTTTTGGTCTCTTCTCATCTGCTGCTTACCTCTCGTATTCTTCTGTTTCTCTACGTGTAGTTCATATTACTCTGTTAGGCTGTGACAAAAATGCCACAATCACCATTGACTCAGTTGCTATTTAAGTGAATTAAATCAAACCAATTATAACATTTATACATTATTATAGAGTTTGTTACCACAGTCTGAACCTCATTCTCTTCAGTGTACCTGCTAGGGGAGAGTGTTTTTGTCTTGGCCTGGCAATATCGAGCTCACACCCATTTTAGACTCTGCAGCCATTTTGTAGAATGTGTTCAATTTTCTGTGATTTGGCTGCAGTCGTCAGTCTCTCCAGTTGGCCAGTGTTTCTTTCTATTGTGTTTGGATTCTGTTGTGGTACAAAGAAACATAACTATTGATATTACAGTGTTCTTACCTTTATATAATCAATTATGTGAACATAAGAGATGTATCATTGGGATTAAATGTCTATACTCTTCTAAATGGCCACTTCAAAAGGGTTAGGGTTATGGTTAGTGCCAATACACTGTATTTAAACATATACCTCAGCTCTTTTTAAATTGATTTGGTGGGATCCGTGGCTCTGTCAGTCGGTTATCATATCAAATGGAATGTTGTTTTTAAAACCTGTCAGTGGTTTCAGTAGTGCAGCATTTCATTGTGTAAAGCAAGCAATGAAAGACTCGAGACGAAAGAGCTTCGGAGAAAGACGCTTAAGGGGAAAATATCTCTGAGAGGGATGAGAGAGCCAAATACTGAGTCTGGATCATTTCCCATATCCTCCTACTTTGTATGGTGCAGATACTGGACCTAATGCGAGACATTTGGATTCCGTTTCCTTATAATGGCAACACGTGTCTGTCAGACTGAAATAGGTCTGTTATACGGAACCAATGCATCCAGACTACTCTACCCTTCTTCTCAGTAGGCCCTTTTTCCATCTCTCTCTTTCTCTCCATTTCTCTGCCTCCCCACCATTTCTCCCTCTCCCTCTCTCCCCTGCCTGTCTCCTTTCTCTCTCTCTCTCTCTCCTTCTTCCCTTTCCCCTGACATCTCCTTCCCCATCATAGCCATGGCAGCGTAGAGGGAAGGGTTATGATTAGGCTGTAAAGCAGAATCATGTTTGTTATGCCCTAGCTGCATGCTGTCCATGATGGACCTATGCTGGATAGACAACACCATGGAAGTATATCTGACTGGAAAATAAATCCAGTTCAATTCATACGCCTCTCACTTTCATTTTCCCTGTGTGTTAAACATGTGAAAAGGGATTGGTGAAAAGGATGTCGGAAAGAAAGAGAGAGAAAGCTCTGTTGGGTGCTTTGCCTGAGCTGTCACAGTCCAATGTGTATGGATGAGTATCAAATTCCCAACACAAATGCACAGATCCTATTGCGCTTTGGAGATATCATGTTTTAAAATGATTTATGTTTGTCTTTATCATGAATATCCTTATGATTTGACAGATCTGCAGAAAATCTATTTCCAAACATGCATGAATCCTACTTAGCTTTGAAGATATGATTTGTAGGATGTATTTAATGCAGTAGATTGAAACTAATTCATAAATGAACCCTGTTTATCTGGAGATGGCTATCCCTTTGAATACCATGTATATGAATATGATTGAGCTTTTTAAATATCATGTATATGAGTTTGATTTTGGGCTGTGCTGTTAGATGTAGCCTGTAACTGTCTGTCAGAGCGATCCCACTGATGTACTGCGGCTAGCTGCTGTGTTTGTTGTAACTCTTCCTGTTTTCAGCCTTTCATTTTTTACACAAGGGGAAAATGAGGAAGAGAACAAAAGCAACATATGAAAACTAAAACATGACAGAGAGGAGAGAGAGAGAGAGAGAGAGAGAGAGAGAGGGAGAGAGAGGGAGGAGAGGAAGGAGAGGAAGAGGAACAGAGGAAGGAGAGGCAATCTATAAAAACAAGAGGGCTTTAAAAAGTAAAGGATGAAAGCTAGTCCGGCTGTTCTTTTTGACAAATGATCCTTGTGTGGTGCAGCCCTAAAGAGACAGGTAGTGGTACATAATGTTTTGCTACTTGAGAAGACTGTGGCTAGTTTTGGTTGAAGACTGAATAACACAGTAGTAACAAATTTGAAAGATGCTATATTTCTAGTTTTGCAGAGCAATTTGTATGTCATGACCATCATTTCTATCAGTTTGATTAAAATATAGGTCTATGTTGTTTGATGGTCAATGACAATTACATAATTCACAAAATATTTATTTCAGTGGTAAAAGCATGAATGTGTGAATTACCATTGATCGAGTTACTACCATAGAAATATAACCCATGGATATCTATTTATGAGAATACACTTACGGTCCACTCTCATTCCCCTTAATGGAGGCCAGTGCACCAATCGGAGACACCTGCATTAGAGTGAAACTGCCATCTACTCACAGCCATTTTGAGTCCCCTCTCTGACCCTGCGGGGGGGGGGGGGGGGGGGGGTGGTGGAGACATACATTAGATTTACTTAAACATTGTAACGGCTTTCTTCCTGGGAAGGAGAGGAGGACCAAAATGCAGCGGGGTTAAAGTTCATGGTTCTTTAATAAGAGAAACTAAACATGAACAGAACACAAAACAATAAACGTGGCAAAAACGAAACAGTCCTAACTTGTGCAGAAAACACAAAGACAGGAAACAATCACCCACAAACCCCAACACAAAACAAGCTACCTAAATATGGTTCCCAATCAGAGACAATGACTAACACCTGAGAACCATATCAGGCCAAACACAGAAACAGACAAACTAGACACACAACATAGAATGCCCACCCAGCTCACGTCCTGACCAACACTAAAACAAGGAAAACACACAAGAACTATGGTCAGAACGTGACAAACATCTCAGTCATTTAGCAGACGCTCTTATGCAGAACAACGTGCAGTAGTGAGTGCATACATTTTCTAACCCCCTCCCCATACTGGTCCCCCGTGGGAATCAAACCCACGACACTGGTGTTGTAAACACCATGCTCTACCAACTGAGCCACATGGGACCTGTATTAAAGATGCACTCCAGCTATTTTGGAACTTTTCTTGTTGAAAGACACTATCTTACGTGTAAATACAGTAATGTACACTCACCCAGGGGTGAAAATAGTGTTGAGCTAAGAAAGTGGTAACTTTATGGATTAGGCCATTCGAGGAGTTTGTCTGATGAAGCCCTCTGATGTCATCAGCCTCCCCCTTTCTTGAGGAATAATAGAGGCGCAATAGAGAACAAGAGAGGAAAGCCCCCCCCCCCACACACACTTGTACCATGTCATTACTTACCTGGACCACCTATTGAGATGTGCCTTTTGTTAAGAAGATCAGGTGTTAAATGAGCTGAAAAGGAGACTGGAGTGCCACTTTAGACTAAACGGTAGTATGAAGTTCTCTTACAGGGAGTCAGAGTCTGACAGAATGTCAATCTGTGGTGGAATGCGTGTGTCACTGTTGGCGCATCTGTGTATTTTCAACTGGTGTCTCCTGGCGTATCAATAGGTTAATAGCCGTGGTGTCAGTTTCACAGACTGCCTGATTAGTTGTGTGCTCACTAATCTAGACCCAGCCTGGGAACTATTGGCTTTCCTATTGATTTTAGCACGGTGAGCAGCCACAAGATAGAGGGAGGCCAGCTCTATTGATTGACCCCAAATTACCCCCCACCCCCCCATCAACGTCTCCTCGCTCAATTCCTGCCTCCTTATTGGATGTCTGGCCTGAAAAACAGTCAATCTGATTGGATGGTTCAGTGAGGTAGAGTTTCTTGGTTGGATCTTCCAGATTTGTAAAGAGTTGGTTGTTTTTAGAGGTGAGTCAGGTGTTGTTGGTGGATCTTGTCATGGGGTTCAGTGTGTTGTTGTGTTGTATTAAAGACAGTGGGAATATCTGGATTTCCTGGAAGATTGACTCAACTGAATGAAGGTCAGAATTGTCTGTATGTCAGAATCCAACCAGTCGTGTGTGTTGTTGCCTTCCTCCACTCTGACTGTATTTGATGTCTTGGGGGATCAGGTTGTGATCTGATTTAGGAATCAAACCATTTGATAAGAGAATGATCCCATTGATGACACTGTGGAGCACTGTGCTTGGTTCTCACTACACCACAGTTGTGGGTTTGTGTCTGACATTGACCACATACAGTAATATGGATATTTGATTTGGATAAAAGCATCAGCTTTTATGATCATATTTTTATTGTTTGGTTTCCTCTAGAATTACACTAGAATTAGAAAAAGCCAAGAAGATACATTTATCATGAATTCATGGTAAAAGACTGATACTTGATGCATGCCAGAACCCAGTTGTCTTTAGTGTGACCACCTCATCTGTTCCCTGTTGACTTCTGTTTATTTCCATTCCCATCCCTCACTCCTCCCAGCCTCGCTCCACCCATCCCTCTTTCCTCTCTTCCCCCAGACTAAGCTTGGGGCTCTCCCTCCTGATCCTTTCCTTCCCATCTATCACTTCATCTCATCCCTCTCTGTCTGCCTCTGATATCCCCCTCCCTCCATCCCTCTCTTCCTGCCTCTGTGTGTAAGCAAGAGAGAGGAGGATGTTAAACATTTTTCTTCCCCCTAATTGTTTTGACTGGGCTGATTGGCATCCCGATTAGTCCCATTGATTTCCTGGCACTAAGTGCATTGATTTTTACATTTCTTATTGATCGCTGTTCTAAATCTCCCACACACTCACTCACACACAGCCTGGCTGCTCGCAGAGGGAACGAGGGAGTGAAGAAGAGAGGAGAGAGGGGAAGAGAGAGAGGGTTAGGTAAACACAGTGGCCAGAGACACTACAGTGCATTAAAAGTGAGAGAAACAGAGAGAGAGAATGTGAGGATGAACTGGGAAATGAGAGAGAATTCCATTTAACCTAGAGACTGACATTTCATGAGTGGGCACAACTATATGGTAGATACAGTGCCTTGCGAAAGTATTCGGCCCCCTTGAACTTTGCAACCTTTTGCCACATTTCAGGCTTCAAACATAAAGATATAAAACTGTATTTCTTTGTGAAGAATCAACAACAAGTGGGACACAATCATGAAGTGGAACGACATTTATTGAATATTTCAAACTTTTTTAACAAATCAAAAACTGAAAAATTGGGCGTGCAAAATTATTCAGCCCCTTTACTTTCAGTGCAGCAAACTCTCTCCAGAAGTTCAGTGAGGATCTCTGAATGATCCAATGTTGACCTAAATGACTAATGATGATAAATACAATCCACTTGTGTGTAATCAAGTCTCCGTATAAATGCACCTGCACTGTGATAGTCTCAGAGGTCCGTTAAAAGCGCAGAGAGCATCATGAAGAACAAGGAACACACCAGGCAGGTCCGAGATACTGTTGTGAAGAAGTTTAAAGCCGGATTTGGATACAAAAAGATTTCCCAAGCTTTAAACATCCCAAGGAGCACTGTGCAAGCGATAATATTGAAATGGAAGGAGTATCAGACCACTGCAAATCTACCAAGACTTGGCCGTCCCTCTAAACTTTCAGCTCATACATGGAGAAGACTGATCAGAGATGCAGCCAAGAGGCCCATGATCACTCTGGATGAACTGCAGAGATCTACAGCTGAGGTGGGAGACTCTGTCCATAGGACAACAATCAGTCGTATATTGCACAAATCTGGCCTTTATGGAAGAGTGGCAAGAAGAAAGCCATTTCTTAAAGATATCCATAAAAATGTTGTTTAAAGTTTGCCACAAGCCACCTGGGAGACACACCAAACATGTGGAAGAAGGTGCTCTGGTCAGATGAAACCAAAATTGAACTTTTTGGCAACAATGCAAAACGTTATGTTTGGCGTAAAAGCAACACAGCTGAACACACCATCCCCACTGTCAAACATGGTGGTGGCAGCACCATGGTTTGGGCCTGCTTTTCTTCAGCAGGGACAGGGAAGATGGTTAAAATTGATGGGAAGATGGATGGAGCCAAATACAGGACCATTCTGGAAGAAAACCTGATGGAGTCTGCAAAAGACCTGAGACTGGGATGGAGATTTGTCTTCCAACAAGACAATGATCCAAAACATAAAGCAAAATCTACAATGGAATGGTTCAAAAATAAACATATCCAGGTGTTAGAATGGCCAAGTCAAAGTCCAGACCTGAATCCAATCGAGAATCTGTGGAAAGAACTGAAAACTGCTGTTCACAAATGCTCTCCATCCAACCTCACTGAGCTCGAGCTGTTTTGCAAGGAGGAATGGGAAAAAATTTCAGTCTCTCGATGTGCAAAACAGATAGAGACATACCCCAAGCGACTTACAGCTGTAATCGCAGCAAAAGGTGGCGCTACAAAGTATTAACTTAAGGGGGCTGAATAATTTTGCACGCCCAATTTTTCAATTTTTGATTTGTTAAAAAAGTTTGAAATATCCAATAAATGTCATTCCACTTCATGATTGTGTCCCACTTGTTGTTGATTCTTCACAAAAAATACAGTTTTATAACTTTATGTTTGAAGCCTGAAATGTGGCAAAAGGTCGCAAAGTTCAAGGGGGCCGAATACTTTCGCAAGGCACTGTAGATGGATGGATGGATGGATGGATGATGGATGGACGGACAGACGGATTTTATTTAACCAGGTAGGCCAGTTGAGAACAAGTTCTCATTTTCAACTGCGACCTGGCCAAGATAAAGCAAAGCAGTGCGACAAAAAACCACAACACAGAGTTACACATAAACAAACGTACAGTCAATAACATTAGAAACATCTATATACAGTGTGTGCAAATGGAGTAAGGAGGTAAGGCAATAAATAGGCCATATCACATTGGGTGAGGCGGAAAAAGAGATTGAAATATATTGAAATCTTTTTTTTTTAAAGACTAAAACAACTCCATTTACACAGGAGAATGACAAACACGTCTGCACTGCTACGAAATCTTGATGGCATGGAGTCAGTCTGTCTTTATGGCATAGAGTCAGTCTGTCTTGATGGCATGGAGTCAGTCTGTCTATATAGCATGGACTCAGTCTGTCTATATAGCATGGAGTCAGTCTGTCTATATGGCATGGAGTCAGTCTGTCTTGATGGCATGGAGTCAGTCTGTCTTTTTAGAGTCAGTCTGTCTTTTTGGAGTCAGTCTGTCTTTGTGGTATGGAGTCCGTCTGTCTTGACGGCATGGAGTCAGTCTGTCTTTATGGCATGGAGTCAGTCTGTCTTTATGGCATGGAGTCAGTCTGTCTTGATGGCATGGAGTCAGTCTGTCTTTATGGCATGGAGTCAGTCTGTCTTGATGGCATGGAGTCAGTCTGTCTTTATGACATGGAGTCAGTATGTCTATATGGCATGGAGTCAGTCTGTCTATATGGCATAGAGTCAGTCTGTCTTTATGGCATGGAGTCAGTCTGTCTTTATGGCATGGAGTCAGTCTGTCTATATGGCATGGAGTCAGTCTGTCTATATGGCATGGAGTCAGTCTGTCTATATGGCATGGAGTCAGTCTGTCTTGATGGCATGGAGTCAGTCTGTCTTGATGTAATGGAGTAAGTCTTTCTTAATGGCATGGAGTCAGTCTGTCATGGTGGCATGGAGTTAGTCTATCTTTATGCCATGGAGTCAGTCTGTCTTTTTGGAGTCAGTCTGTCTTTGTGGTATGGAGGTTGTCTGTCTTGATGGCATGGAGTCCGTCTGTCTTGATGGCATGGAGTCAGTCTGTCTTATGGCATGGAGTCAGTCTGTCTTGATGGCATGGAGTCAGTCTGTCTTTATGGCATGGAGTCAGTCTGTCTATATGGCATGGAGTCAGTCTGTCTATATGGCATGGAGTCAGTCTGCCTATATGGCATGGAGTCAGTCTGCCTATATGGCATGGAGTCAGTCTGTCTTGATGGCATGGAGTCAGTCTGTCTTGATGTAATGGAGTAAGTCTTTCTTAATGGCATGGAGTCAGTCTGTCATGGTGGCATGGAGTTAGTCTATCTTTATGACATGGAGTCAGTCTGTCTTTTTGGAGTCAGTCTGTCTTTGTGGTATGGAGGTTGTCTGTCTTGATGGCATGGAGTCCGTCTGTCTTGATGGCATGGAGTCAGTCTGTCTTATGGCATGGAGTCAGTCTGTCTTGATGGCATGGAGTCAGTCTGTCTTGATGGCATGGAGTCAGGCTGTCTTGATGGCATGGAGTCAGGCTGTCTTGATGGCATGGAGTCAGTCTGTCTTGATGGCATGGAGTCAGTCTGTCTTTATGGCATGGAGTCAGTCTGTCTTGATGTAATGGAGTAAGTCTTTCTTAATGGCATGGAGTCAGTCTGTCATGGTGGCATGGAGTTAGTCTATCTTTATGACATGGAGTCAGTCTGTCTTGATGGCATGGAGTCAGTCTGTCTTGATGGCATGGAGTCAGTCTGTCTATATGGCATGGAGTCAGTCTGTCTTTATGGCATGGAGTCAGTCTGTCTTTATGGCATGAGTCAGTCTGTCTTGATGGCATGGAGTCAGTCTGTCTTTATGACATGGAGTCAGTATGTCTATATGGCATGGAGTCAGTCTGTCTATATGGCATAGAGTCAGTCTGTCTTTATGGCATGGAGTCAGTCTGTCTTTATGGCATGGAGCCAGTCTGTCTATATGGCATGGAGTCAGTCTGTCTATATGGCATGGAGTCAGTCAGTCTATATGGCATGGAGTCAGTCTGTCTATATGGCATGGAGTCAGTCTGTCTTGATGTAATGGAGTAAGTCTTTCTTAATGGCATGGAGTCAGTCTGTCATGGTGGCATGGAGTTAGTCTATCTTTATGACATGGAGTCAGTCTGTCTTGATGGCATGGAGTCAGTCTGTCTTGATGTAATGGAGTAAGTCTTTCTTAATGGCATGGAGTCAGTCTGTCATGGTGGCATGGAGTTAGTCTATCTTTATGACATGGAGTCAGTCTGTCTTTTTGGAGTCAGTCTGTCTTTGTGGTATGGAGGTTGTCTGTCTTGATGGCATGGAGTCCGTCTGTCTTGATGGCATGGAGTCAGTCTGTCTTTATGGCATGGAGTCAGTCTGTCTTGATGGCATGGAGTCAGTCTGTCTTGATGGCATGGAGTCAGTCTGTCTTGATGTAATGGAGTAAGTCTTTCTTAATGGCATGGAGTCAGTCTGTCATGGTGGCATGGAGTTAGTCTATCTTTATGACATGGAGTCAGTCTGTCTTTTTGGAGTCAGTCTGTCTTTTTGGAGTCAGTCTGTCTTTGTGGTATGGAGGTTGTCTGTCTTGATGGCATGGAGTCCGTCTGTCTTGATGGCATGGAGTCAGTCTGTCTTATGGCATGGAGTCAGTCTGTCTTGATGGCATGGAGTCAGTCTGTCTTTATGGCATGGAGTCAGTCTGTCTATATGGCATGGAGTCAGTCTGTCTATATGGCATGGAGTCAGTCTGCCTATATGGCATGGAGTCAGTCTGTCTTGATGGCATGGAGTCAGTCTGTCTTGATGTAATGGAGTAAGTCTTTCTTAATGGCATGGAGTCAGTCTGTCATGGTGGCATGGAGTTAGTCTATCTTTATGACATGGAGTCAGTCTGTCTTGATGGCATGGAGTCAGTCTGTCTTGATGTAATGGAGTAAGTCTTTCTTAATGGCATGGAGTCAGTCTGTCATGGTGGCATGGAGTTAGTCTATCTTTATGACATGGAGTCAGTCTGTCTTTTTGGAGTCAGTCTGTCTTTGTGGTATGGAGGTTGTCTGTCTTGATGGCATGGAGTCCGTCTGTCTTGATGGCATGGAGTCAGTCTGTCTTATGGCATGGAGTCAGTCTGTCTTGATGGCATGGAGTCAGTCTGTCTTGATGGCATGGAGTCAGTCTGTCTTGATGGCATGGAGTCAGGCTGTCTTGATGGCATGGAGTCAGTCTGTCTTGATGGCATGGAGTCAGTCTGTCTTGATGGCATGGAGTCAGTCTGTCTTTATGGCATGGAGTCAGTCTGTCTAAATGGCATGGAGTCAGTCTGTCTTGATGGCATGGAGTCAGTCTGTCTATATGGCATGGAGTCAGTCTGTCTTTATGGCATGGAGTCAGTCTGTCTTTATGGCATGAGTCAGTCTGTCTTGATGGCATGGAGTCAGTCTGTCTTTATGACATGGAGTCAGTATGTCTATATGGCATGGAGTCAGTCTGTCTATATGGCATAGAGTCAGTCTGTCTTTATGGCATGGAGTCAGTCTGTCTTTATGGCATGGAGCCAGTCTGTCTATATGGCATGGAGTCAGTCTGTCTATATGGCATGGAGTCAGTCAGTCTATATGGCATGGAGTCAGTCTGTCTATATGGCATGGAGTCAGTCTGTCTTGATGTAATGGAGTAAGTCTTTCTTAATGGCATGGAGTCAGTCTGTCATGGTGGCATGGAGTTAGTCTATCTTTATGACATGGAGTCAGTCTGTCTTGATGGCATGGAGTCAGTCTGTCTTGATGTAATGGAGTAAGTCTTTCTTAATGGCATGGAGTCAGTCTGTCATGGTGGCATGGAGTTAGTCTATCTTTATGACATGGAGTCAGTCTGTCTTTTTGGAGTCAGTCTGTCTTTGTGGTATGGAGGTTGTCTGTCTTGATGGCATGGAGTCCGTCTGTCTTGATGGCATGGAGTCAGTCTGTCTTTATGGCATGGAGTCAGTCTGTCTTGATGGCATGGAGTCAGTCTGTCTTGATGGCATGGAGTCAGTCTGTCTTGATGTAATGGAGTAAGTCTTTCTTAATGGCATGGAGTCAGTCTGTCATGGTGGCATGGAGTTAGTCTATCTTTATGACATGGAGTCAGTCTGTCTTTTTGGAGTCAGTCTGTCTTTGTGGTATGGAGGTTGTCTGTCTTGATGGCATGGAGTCAGTCTGTCTTGATGGCATGGAGTCAGTCTGTCTTTATGGCATGGAGTCAGTCTGTCTATATGGCATGGTGTCAGTCTGTCTTAGTGGCATGGAGTCAGTCTGTCTTGGTGGCATGGAGTCAGTCTGTCTTTTTAGAGTCAGTCTGTCTTTTTGGAGTCAGTCTGTCTTTGTGGTATGGAGTCCGTCTGTCTTGACGGCATGGAGTCAGTCTGTCTTTATGGCATGGAGTCAGTCTGTCTATATGGCATGGAGTCAGTCTGTCTTGATGGCATGGAGTCAGTCTGTCTTGATGTAATGGAGTAAGTCTTTCTTAATGGCATGGAGTCAGTCTGTCATGGTGGCATGGAGTTAGTCTATCTTTATGACATGGAGTCAGTCTGTCTTTTTGGAGTCAGTCTGTCTTTGTGGTATGGAGGTTGTCTGTCTTGATGGCATGGAGTCAGTCTGTCTTGATGGCATGGAGTCAGTCTGTCTTTATGGCATGGAGTCAGTCTGTCTATATGGCATGGAGTCAGTCTGTCTTGGTGGCATGGAGTCAGTCTGTCTTGGTGGCATGGAGTCAGTCTGTCTTTTTAGAGTCAGTCTGTCTTTTTGGAGTCAGTCTGTCTTTGTGGTATGGAGTCCGTCTGTCTTGACGGCATGGAGTCAGTCTGTCTTTATGGCATGAAATCAGTCTGTCTTGATGGCATGGAGTCAGTCTGTCTTTTTGGAGTCAGTCTTTTTGGAGTCAGTCTGTCTTTTTGGAGTCAGTCTGTCTTTGTGGTATGGAGTCCGTCTGTCTTTGTGGTATGGAGTCCGTCTGTCTTGGTGGCATGGAGTCAGTCTGTCTTGGTGCTATGGAGTCAGTCTGTCTTTATGGCATGGAATCAGTCTGTCTTGATGGCATTGAGTCCGTCTGTCTTTTTGGAGTCAGTCTGTCTTGATGGCATGGAGTCAGTCTGTCTTATGGCATGGAGTCAGGCTGTCTTGATGGCATGGAGTCAGGCTGTCTTGATGGCATGGAGTCAGTCTGTCTTGATGTTATGGAGTCAGTCTGTCTTTATGGCATGGAGTCAGTCTGTCTTGGTGGCATGGAGTCAGTCTGTCTTGGTGGTATGGAGTCCGTCTGTCTTGATGGCATGGAGTCAGTCTGTCTTTATGGCATGAAATCAGTCTGTCTTGATGGCATGGAGTCAGTCTGTCTTTTTGGAGTCAGTCTTTTTGGAGTCAGTCTGTCTTTTTGGAGTCAGTCTGTCTTTGTGGTATGGAGTCCGTCTGTCTTGATGGCATGGAGTCAGTCTGTCTTTATGGCATGGAGTCAGTCTGTCTTTATGGCATGGAGTCAGTCTGTCTTGATGGCATGGAATCAGTCTGTCTTGGTGGCATGGGGTCAGTCTGTCTTGGTGCTATGGAGTCAGTCTGTCTTTATGGCATGGAATCAGTCTGTCTTGATGGCATTGAGTCAGTCTGTCTTTTTGGAGTCATTCTGTCTTTTTGGAGTCAGTCTATCTTTTTGGAGCCAGTCTGTCTTTGTGGTATGGAGTCCGTCTGTCTTGATGGCATGGAGTCAGTCTTTCTTTTTGGAGTCAGTCTTTTTGGAGTCAGTCTGTCTTTTTGGAGTCAGTCTGTCTTGGTGCTATGGAGTCAGTCTGTCTTGATGGCAAGGAATCAGTCTGTCTTGGTGGCATGGAGTCAGTCTGTCTTGGTGGCATGGTGTCAGTCTGTCTTGATCGCATGAAATCAGTCTGTCTTGGTGGCATGGAGTCAGTCTGTCTTGATGGCATGGAGTCAGTCTGTCTTGGTGGCATGGAGTTTGTCTGTCTTGGGGGCATGGAGTCAGTCTGTCTTGGGGGCATGGAGTCAGTCTGTGTGTAGAATGCTGTAGCTGCTTTTTACATTGTGGTGATGTTGACAGGACTTTTGTTTGCTCTGCTGCCAAGATTGCAACAAACACACACAGACGATGTGATTAGAGACCTATCCCTGACCGCTCTTCCAAGATGAGAACTGAGAACATGCAGACTCAGCACACACACACACTCACTTACACGCACACACACACACACACACACACACACACACACACACACACACACACACACACACACACACACACGCATACACACACACTCATTTAAACAGCCTCAAAACACAAACACACTATTAAAGACACTCATAGGAATATACCGGTCTTTGCATATATGCACTTACATGCAGCACAATACGTTTTCATTCTGTGTAATTAAGTAATAGGGCATCTCTGAGGTTTGTGGTATACGGCCAATTCACCATGGCTAAGGGCTGTTCTTATGCAGGACGCAACGCACAGTGCCTGAATACAGCCCTTACTCCTGGTATATTGGCCATATACCACAAACCCCTGAGGTACCTTATTGCTATTATAAACTGGTTACCAACGTAATTAGAACAGTAAAAATACATGTTTTGTCATTCCCGTGGTATACGGTTTCATAAACCACATCTTTCAGCCATTCAGCATTCAGGGCTCAAACCAGCCAGTTCATAATTTTGTGTATACAACTGCAAGACAAACAGTTATACATTTCCCAAGACAAATCTGTTGCCCTGAACTCTAGTGTCGCATTCTGATAATTTCCACAATTTCTCCTGGAACACCCCGGGCAGATTTTTTATTTCGTTGCTTCCGATTGTTTCTATCCCTGTAAAACGCTGGTTGCTTTGCTGAAATACTGCAGTGTTTATTACGGCTCCACCTCTCTCCTCCTCTCTTCCCCCTTCTCTCTTCTCTCTCCCCCTGTCTCTCCCCCATTTTGTCTCCCCATCTCTCTTTTTTCCCCCTCTCTCCCCCTCTTGATTTTGTCCAACGACACTGCCCTCTCCTCTCCCATCTCCTCCTCCTCCTCCTTCTCTCTCTCCCCCTTCTCTCTCCCATTCCCTGGTTCCCGTGTGGATAGGTTAGGTTGGGGGGGGGGGGGGGGGAGCTGCTGGCTGGAGCAGCAGCCTGGACCTATGACGTGGTGCGACATGTAACCGTGGCGCTAGAGAGGAAATCAATAACTGAAACGATGAGGGGCGCTGGGCTGGATTAACGTCAGGGGGCCAAGCAGGCCAGGGGGGTTTGGGGGGGGGGGGGGGGGGGGTGCTTTGGGGGCCTTGGACTGGAGATTTGAGGTTGGGCTACCTAAGGTATGGGAAGAGTGAAGACAAATTTGGCAAGATGTACAGTCCTCAGCCTCGAGTCCTCAGACCAGGTCCCATTGTACACCGTTCCTCTCTCTGTCTTTCCTTTAGTTGTTCAAATGTGTATCGCTTCCAGGACCAACGGCACAGATGAACTGCTGGTCCCAAATAGGCCAATATAGAAGTGTTAAAGAAAAATGCCTCTGCATATGGTTGGATAGAAACAGCTAGTGAACTACTAATATCTCCCTGCCTTCTCTGTCTAACTTTGCCCCAGAGAGGAGAGTGTGTGTGGAGTCAGAGAGGAGAGAGTGTGTAGAGTCAGAGAGGAGAGTGTGTGTAGAGTCTGAGAGAGAGTGTGTGTGTGTGGAGTCAGAGAGGAGAGAGTGTGTGGAGTCAGAGAGGAGAGAGTGTGTGGAGTCAAAGAGGAGAGTGTGTGTGGAGTCAGAGAGGAGAGTGTGTGTGGAGTCAGAGAGGAGAGTGTGTGTGGAGTCAGAGAGGAGAGTGTGTGTAGAGTCAGAGGAGAGAGTGTGGAGTCAGAGAGGAGAGTGTGTGTGGAGTCAGAGAAGAGAGTGTGCGGAGTCAGAGAGGAGAGCGTGTGTGGAGTTAAACAGGAGAGGAGAGCGTGTGTGGAGTCAGAGGAGAGAGTGTGTGGAGTCAGAGAGGAGACTGTGTGTGGAGTCAGAGAGGAGAGTGTGTGTAGAGTCAGAGGAGAGAGTGTGTGGAGTCAGAGAGGAGACTGTGTGTAGAGTCAGAGGAGAGAGTGTGTGGAGTCAGAGAGGAGAGTGTGTGTGGAGTCACAGGAGAGAGTGTGTGGAGTCTGAGATGAGAGTGTGTGGAGTCTGAGAGGAGAGTGTGTGGAGTCTGAGAGGAGAGTGTGTGGAGTCTGAGAGGAGAGAGTGTGGAGTCAGAGAGGAGAGAGTGTGTGGAGTCAAAGAGGAGAGTGTGTGGAGTCAAAGAGGAGAGTGTGTGGAGTCTGAGAGGAGAGTGTGTGGAGTCAGAGAGGAGAGAGTGTGTTGAGTCAGAGAGGAGAGAGTGTGGAGTCTGAGAGGAGACTGTATGTGGAGTCTGAGAGGAGAGTGTGTGGAGTCTGAGAGGAGAGAGTGTGTGGAGTCAGAGAGGAGAGAGTGGGGAGTCTGAGAGGAGACTGTGTGTGGAGTCAAAGAGGAGAGTGTGTGGAGTCTGAGAGGAGAGAGAGTGTGGAGTCAGAGAGGAGAGAGTGTGTAGTCAAATAGGAGAGAGTGTGTAGAGTCAGAGAGGGGAGAGTGTGTAGAGTCAGAGGAGAGAGTGTGTGGAGTCAGAGAGGAGAGTGTGTGGAGTTAAAGAGGAGAGTGTGTGGAGTCTGAGAGGAGAGTGTGTGGAGTCTGATAGGAGAGAGTGTGGAGTCTGAGAGGAGAGTGTGTGTGGAGTCAGAGGAGATAGTTAGTGGAGTTAAAGAGGAGAGTGTGTGGAGTCTGAGAGGAGAGTGTGTGGAGTCTGAGAGGAGAGAGAGTGTGGAGTCAGAGAGGAGAGAGTGTGTAGTCAAATAGGAGAGAGTGTGTAGAGTCAGAGAGGGGAGAGTGTGTAGAGTCAGAGGAGAGAGTGTGTGGAGTCAGAGAGGAGAGTGTGTGGAGTTAAAGAGGAGAGTGTGTGGAGTCTGATAGGAGAGAGTGTGGAGTCTGAGAGGAGAGTGTGTGTGGAGTCAGAGGAGATAGTTAGTGGAGTTAAAGAGGAGAGTGTGTGGAGTCAGAGAGGAGAGTGTGTGTAGAGTCAGAGGAGAGAGTGTGTGGAGTCAGAGAGGAGACTGTGTGTAGAGTCAGAGGAGAGAGTGTGTGGAGTCAGGGAGGAGAGTGTGTGTGGAGTCACAGGAGAGAGTGTGTGGAGTCTGAGATGAGAGTGTGTGGAGTCTGAGAGGAGAGTGTGTGGAGTCTGAGAGGAGAGTGTGTGGAGTCTGAGAGGAGAGAGTGTGGAGTCAGAGAGGAGAGAGTGTGTGGAGTCAAAGAGGAGAGTGTGTGGAGTCAAAGAGGAGAGTGTGTGGAGTCTGAGAGGAGAGTGTGTGGAGTCAGAGAGGAGAGAGTGTGTTGAGTCAGAGAGGAGAGAGTGTGGAGTCTGAGAGGAGACTGTATGTGGAGTCTGAGAGGAGAGTGTGTGGAGTCTGAGAGGAGAGAGTGTGTGGAGTCAGAGAGGAGAGAGTGGGGAGTCTGAGAGGAGACTGTGTGTGGAGTCAAATAGGAGAGTGTGTGGAGTCTGAGAGGAGAGAGAGTGTGGAGTCAGAGAGGAGAGAGTGTGTAGTCAAATAGGAGAGAGTGTGTAGAGTCAGAGAGGGGAGAGTGTGTAGAGTCAGAGGAGAGAGTGTGTGGAGTCAGAGAGGAGAGTGTGTGGAGTTAAAGAGGAGAGTGTGTGGAGTCTGAGAGGAGAGTGTGTGGAGTCTGATAGGAGAGAGTGTGGAGTCTGAGAGGAGAGTGTGTGTGGAGTCAGAGGAGATAGTTAGTGGAGTTAAAGAGGAGAGTGTGTGGAGTCTGAGAGGAGAGTGTGTGGAGTCTGAGAGGAGAGTGTGTGTGGAGTCAGAGGAGAGAGTGTGCGGAGTCAGAGAGGAGAGCGTGTGTGGAGTCTGAGAGGAGAGCGTGTGTGGAGTTAAACAGGAGAGGAGAGCGTGTGTGGAGTCAGAGGAGAGAGTGTGTGGAGTCAGAGAGGAGACTGTGTGTGGAGTCAGAGAGGAGAGTGTGTGTAGAGTCAGAGGAGAGAGTGTGTGGAGTCAGAGAGGAGACTGTGTGTAGAGTCAGAGGAGAGAGTGTGTGGAGTCAGAGAGGAGAGTGTGTGTGGAGTCACAGGAGAGAGTGTGTGGAGTCTGAGATGAGAGTGTGTGGAGTCTGAGAGGAGAGTGTGTGGAGTCTGAGAGGAGAGTGTGTGGAGTCTGAGAGGAGAGAGTGTGGAGTCAGAGAGGAGAGAGTGTGTGGAGTCAAAGAGGAGAGTGTGTGGAGTCAAAGAGGAGAGTGTGTGGAGTCTGAGAGGAGAGTGTGTGGAGTCAGAGAGGAGAGAGTGTGTTGAGTCAGAGAGGAGAGAGTGTGGAGTCTGAGAGGAGACTGTATGTGGAGTCTGAGAGGAGAGTGTGTGGAGTCTGAGAGGAGAGAGTGTGTGGAGTCAGAGAGGAGAGAGTGGGGAGTCTGAGAGGAGACTGTGTGTGGAGTCAAAGAGGAGAGTGTGTGGAGTCTGAGAGGAGAGAGAGTGTGGAGTCAGAGAGGAGAGAGTGTGTAGTCAAATAGGAGAGAGTGTGTAGAGTCAGAGAGGGGAGAGTGTGTAGAGTCAGAGGAGAGAGTGTGTGGAGTCAGAGAGGAGAGTGTGTGGAGTTAAAGAGGAGAGTGTGTGGAGTCTGATAGGAGAGAGTGTGGAGTCTGAGAGGAGAGTGTGTGTGGAGTCAGAGGAGATAGTTAGTGGAGTTAAAGAGGAGAGTGTGTGGAGTCTGAGAGGAGAGTGTGTGGAGTCTGAGAGGAGAGTGTGTGTGGAGTCTGAGAGGAGACTGTGTGTGGAGTCAGAGAGGAGAGTGTGTGTAGAGTCAGAGGAGAGAGTGTGTGGAGTCAGAGAGGAGACTGTGTGTAGAGTCAGAGGAGAGAGTGTGTGGAGTCAGAGAGGAGAGTGTGTGTGGAGTCAGAGGAGATAGTGTGTGGAGTTAAAGAGGAGAGTGTGTGGAGTCTGAGAGGAGAGTGTGTGCAGTCAAAGAGGAGAGTGTGTGTAGAGTCACAGGAGAGAGTGTGTGGAGTCTGAGATGAGAGTGTGTGGAGTCTGAGAGGAGAGTGTGTGGAGTCTGAGAGGAGAGTGTGTGGAGTCTGAGAGGAGAGAGTGTGGAGTCAGAGAGGAGATAGTGTGTGGAGTCAAAGAGGAGAGTGTGTGGAGTCAAAGAGGAGAGTGTGTGGAGTCTGAGAGGAGAGTGTGTGGAGTCAGATTGGAGAGAGTGTGTTTAGTCAGAGAGGAGAGAGTGTGGAGTCTGAGAGGAGAATGTATGTGGAGTCTGAGAGGAGAGTGTGTGGAGTCTGAAAGGAGAGAGTGTGTGGAGTCAGAGAGGAGAGAGTGGGGAGTCTGAGAGGAGACTGTGTGTGGAGTCAAAGAGGAGAGTGTGTGGAGTCTGAGAGGAGAGAGAGTGTGGAGTCAGAGAGGAGAGAGTGTGTAGTCAAATAGGAGAGAGTGTGTAGAGTCAGAGAGGGGAGAGTGTGTAGAGTCAGAGGAGAGAGTGTGTGGAGTCAGAGAGGAGAGTGTGTGGAGTTAAAGAGGAGAGTGTGTGGAGTCTGAGAGGAGAGTGTGTGGAGTCTGATAGGAGAGAGTGTGGAGTCTGAGAGGAGAGTGTGTGTGGAGTCAGAGGAGATAGTTAGTGGAGTTAAAGAGGAGAGTGTGTGGAGTCTGAGAGGAGAGTGTGTAGAGTCTGAGAGGAGAGAGGAGAGTGTGTGTGGAGTCAAAGAGGAGAGAGTGTGTAGAGTCAGAGAGGAGAGAGTGTGTTGAGTCTGAGAGGAGAGAGTGTGGAGTCTGAGAGGAGAGTGTGTGGAGTCTGAGAGGAGAGTGTGTTGAGTCTGAGAGGAGAGAGTGTGGAGTCTGAGAGGAGAGTGTGTGGAGTCAAAGAGGAGAGAGTGAATGGAGTCAGAGAGGAGAGAGTGTGTGGAGTCTGAGAGGAGAGAGTGTGTGGAGTCTGAGAGGAGAATGTGTGTGTGGAGTCAGAGAGGAGAGTGTGTGGAGTCAGAGAGGAGAGAGTGTGTGTGGAGTCAGAGAGGAGTGTGTGTGTGTGGAGTCAGAGAGGAGAGTGTGTGTGTGGAGTCAGAGAGGAGAGTGTGTGTGTGGAGTCAGAGAGGAGAGTGTGTGGAGTCTGAGAGGAGAGAGTGTGTTGAGTCAGAGAGGAGTGTGTGTGTGTGGAGTCAGAGAGGAGAGTGTGTGTGTGGAGTCAGAGAGGAGAGTGTGTGTGTGGAGTCAGAGAGGAGAGTGTGTGTGTGGAGTCAGAGAGGAGAGAGTGTGTGTGGAGTCTGAGAGGAGAGACGTGTGTGGAGTCAGAGAGGAGAGTGTGTGTGTGGAGTCAGAGAGGAGAGTGTGTGTGTGGAGTCAGAGAGGAGAGTGTGTGTGTGGAGTCAGAGAGGAAAGTGTGTGTGGAGTCAGAGAGGAGAGAGTGTGTGTGGAGTCAGAGAGGAGAGTGTGTGTGTGGAGTCAGAGAGGAGAGAGTGTGTGTGGAGTCAGAGAGGAGAGTGTGTGTGTGGAGTCAGAGAGGAGAGTGTGTGTGTGGAGTCAGAGAGGAGAGTGTGTGTGTGGAGTCAGAGAGGAGAGTGTGTGTGTGGAGTCAGAGAGGAGAGTGTGTGTGTGGAGTCAGAGAGGAGAGTGTGTGTGTGGAGTCAGAGAGGAGAGTGTTTGGAGTCAGAGAGGAGAGTGTGTGTGTGGAGTCAGAGAGGAGAGTGTGTGTGTGGAGTCAGAGAGGAGAGTGTGTGTGTGGAGTCAGAGAGGAGAGTGTGTGTGTGGAGTCAGAGAGGAGAGTGTGTGTGTGGAGTCAGAGAGGAGAGAGTGTGAGTATGTAAGTCAGCAGCAGGGTGTGGCCCTCAGTACTGTCAAGATTCAGATAATAAATATCCGTAATAAATATCATTATTATTGGGCCAATCTCCCCCAATAACGCAGCCTCAGTGAAAGATGACACCGGGGACTTGGCTGGATATTGGCAATATATCAGCATTGATTATTGAAAGTGCTGACAGAGAGGGGGAGGCAAAGTTAATAAAAACTAATAAAAAAAGACAAGAAATACAGGAAGAACAAGGTCTTAAGATGGACTGGCTGCTTATTCACTATAGAAGGAGGAGGGGAGACAGAGAATGGGGATCAGGAGTGTGTGTGTGTGTGTGTGTGTGTGTGTGTGTCTACATGGAGTATGTAAGTCTGCTGTATGCTCACACATGATTTATTTCCCCATGTTTTCTTTGTGTCTCCAGTTCTGCATAGTACACTAACGCCAGATACTGTAGATCAACACATGGACTCCACCTACAGATACACACAACATAACACCATCCCTCATGTCCAATTTATCTTGATAAATCTATACAGCAGGTCAGCAAATGGATTTGTGTGAATTTTGCATCTTCTCTCTGTTATTGTACCCCCCTCCTCTGTTATTATTATTAATAATAATATGCATAACAATAACAACAATACTTTAATTCTCAGTGTTTACTATGATTTTAGTGGCAAAGCAGAATAAAAATCTAAATATGAGGTCATCTCCCAGCAGCCCCCAAGTCTACTGGGTATATCCCCTGGTGTGTTGATGTTAATGTGTTGATGTTCTTTGCAGTGCATGGTGATCAAACAGGTTTCCTGTTATATTCATCAGAGGTGTAGGGAGGGTGAAGTCTGGGAATCCAAAAAATAGTCATTTTACAAATGATTAACAAAATATGCACAAGACAGAATTCATACCTTAGTTTTTGTGGTGAATGTGAATGAAAAAAACTGTATGGATAATGGTTTTCATACCTACATCTTGTCCATAATGTAGAGGCCTATGGGATATTCATTGAGGATGGTACATGTGATTGGTATTACATACTGTACCAATACCAATTGACATGCCTTTGTATGCCTCCTCGTCTGTATACCTACAGACACAGACACAAAGGTGAGCAGTTCAACACAGCTAGCCTTCAACATGTTCTTATAGCCCACATATCTTCACCTCTTTGTTGATTCATATCCATTGAATTGTGTCCATTTTCTGTTTTAGAAAGATTTGCACAAATATGAAAAGAGAGATGGTATCATCATAAAACAATATCCATTTAGATCATATAAGGGACCAACCTTACATTGAGGAGATCATTACATTTTTCAGTTAAGTGCCTGCACCTGCTGTCCTTTCAAATTCAAATCCAAGTATTTCAGTTGGGCATTTAGGTTCCTGCAAGAACTCCCACCAACTAAGGAGGTTCCTCGAAGAATCCCACATCCTATGGGTGTCTTGGAAGATCCTTTTGGGGGCCATTTTCAGTGCCAAGAACACTAAGGTTCTTCAAAGAACTTTGAGGATCTTAGAAGAACCCTTGTTGAATCCTATTTTTTTTTTGTGTATGTCCTACACAGTGTAGTGATAGAGGATGAGAGAGGTCTGGGTTGGTGCTAGGTGGTATTGGAGTGACAGTGTAGTGATAGATGGTGTGAGAGGCCTGGGTTGGTGCTAGGTGGTATTGAAGTGACAATGTAGTGATAGAGGATGTAAGAGGTCTGGGTTGGTGCTAGGTGGTATTGGAGTGACACAGTGTAGTGATAGAGGGTTCGAGAGGTCTGGGTTGGTGCTAGGTGATATAGAAGTGACAGTGTAGTGATAGAGGATGTGAGAGGTCTGGGTTGGTGCTAGGTGGTATTGGAGTGACAGTGTAGTGATAGAGGATGTGAGAGGTCTGGGTTGGTGCTAGGTGGTATTGGAGTGACAGTGTAGTGATATAGGATGTGAGAGGTCTGGGTTGGTGCTAGGTGGTATTGGAGTGACAGTGTAGTGATAGAGGATGTGAGAGGTCTGGGTTGGTGCTAGGTGGTATTGGAGTGACATAGTGTAGTGATAGAGGGTGTGAGAGGTCTTGGTTGGTGCTACGTGGTATTGTAGTGACAGTGTAGTGATATAGGATGTGAGAGGTCTGGGTTGATGCTAGGTGGTATTGGAGTGACAGTGTAGTGATATAGGATGTGAGAGGTCTGGGTTGGTGCTAGGTGGTATTGGAGTGACAGTGTAGTGATAGAGGATGTGAGAGGTCTGGGTTGGTGCTAGGTGGTATTGGAGTGACAGTGTAGTGATAGAGGATGTGAGAGGTCTGGGTTGGCGCTAGGTGGTATTGGAGTGACAGTGTAGTGATATAGGATGTGAGAGGTCTGGGTTGGTGCTAGGTGGTATTGAATAGGATGTGAGAGGTCTGGGTTGGTGCTACAGTGCCTTGCGAAAGTATTCGGCCCCCTTGAACTTTGCGACCTTTTGCCACATTTCAGGCTTCAAACATAAAGATATAAAACTGTATTTTTTTTGTGAAGAATCAACAACAAGTGGGACACAATCATGAAGTGAAACGAAATTTATTGGATATTTCAAACTTTTTTAACAAATCAAAAACTGAAAAATTGGGCATGCAAAATTATTCAGCCCCTTTACTTTCAGTGCAGCAAACTCTCTCCAGAAGTTCAGTGATGATCTCTGAATGATCCAATGCTGACCTAAATGACTAATGATGATAAATACAATCCACCTGTGTGTAATCAAGTCTCCGTATAAATGCACCTGCACTGTGATAGTCTCAGAGGTCCGTTAAAAGCGCAGAGAGCATCATGAAGAACAAGGAACACACCAGGCAGGTCCGAGATACTGTTGTGAAGAACTTTAAAGCCGGATTTGGATACAAAAATATTTCCCAAGCTTTAAACATCCCAAGGAGCACTGTGCAAGCGATAATATTGAAATGGAAGGAGTATCAGACCACTGCAAATCTACCAAGACCTGGCCGTCCCTCTAAACTTTCAGCTCATACAAGGAGAAGACTGATCAGAGATGCAGCCAAGAGGCCCATGATCACTCTGGATGAACTGCAGAGATCTACAGCTGAGGTGGGAGAGTCTGTCCATAGGACAACAATCAGTCGTATATTGCACAAATCTGGCCTTTATGGAAGAGTGGCAAGAAGAAAGCCATTTCTTAAAGATATCCATAAAAAGTGTTGTTTAAAGTTTGCCACAAGCCACCTGGGAGACACACCAAACATGTGGAAGAAGGTGCTCTGGTCAGATGAAACCAAAATTGAACTTTTTGGCAACAATGCAAAACGTTATGTTTGGCGTAAAAGCAACACAGCTGAACACACCATCCCCACTGTCAAACATGGTGGTGGCAGCACCATGGTTTGGGCCTGCTTTTCTTCAGCAGGGACAGGGAAGATGGTTAAAATTGATGGGAAGATGGATGGAGCCAAATACAGGACCATTCTGGAAGAAAACCTGATGGAGTCTGCAAAATACCTGAGACTGGGACGGAGATTTGTCTTCCAACAAGACAATGATCCAAAACATAAAGCAAAATCTACAATGGAATGGTTCAAAAATAAACATATCCAGGTGTTAGAATGGCCAAGTCAAAGTCCAGACCTGAATCCAATCGAGAATCTGTGGAAAGAACTGAAAACTGCTGTTCACAAATGCTCTCCATCCAACCTCACTGAGCTCGAGCTGTTTTGCAAGGAGGAATGGGAAAAAAAATCAGTCTCTCGATGTGTAAAACTGATAGAGACATACCCCAAGCGACTTACAGCTGTAATCGCAGCAAAAGGTGGCGCTACAAAGTATTAACTTAAGGGGGCTGAATAATTTTGCACGCCCAATTTTTCAGTTTTTGATTTGTTAAAAAAGTTTGAAATATCCAATAAATGTCGTTCCACTTCATGATTGTGTCCCACTTGTTGTTGATTCTTCACAAAAAAATACAGTTTTATATCTTTATGTTTGAAGCCTGAAATGTGGCAAAAGGTCGCAAAGTTCAAGGGGGCCGAATACTTTCGCAAGGCACTGTAGGTGGTATTGGAGTGACAGTGTAGTGATAGAGGATGTGAGAGGTCTGGGTTGGTGCTAGGTGGTATTGGAGTGACATAGTGTAGTGATAGAGGGTGTGAGAGGTCTGGGTTGGTGCTAGGTGGTATTGGAGTGACACAGTGTAGTGATAGAGGATGTGAGAGGTCTGGGTTGGTGCTAGGTGGTATTGTAGTGACAGTGTAGTGATAGAGGATGTGAGAGGTCTGGGTTGGTGCTAGGTGGTATTGGAGTGACAGTGTAGTGATAGAGGATGTGAGAGGTCTGGGTTGGTGTTAGGTGGTATTGTAGTGACAGTGTAGTGATAGAGGATGTGAGAGGTCTGGGTTGGTGCTAGGTGGTATTGGAGTGACAGTGTAGTGATATAGGATGTGAGAGGTCTGGGTTGGTGCTAGGTGGTATTGGAGTGACAGTGTAGTGATATAGAATGTGAGAGGTCTGGGTTGGTGCTAGGTGGTATTGTAGTGACAGTGTAGTGATATAGGATGTGAGAGGTCTGGGTTGGTGCTAGGTGGTATTGGAGTGACATAGTGTAGTGATAGAGGGTGTGAGAGGTCTGGGTTGGTGCTAGGTGGTATTGTAGTGACAGTGTAGTGATATAGGATGTGAGAGGTCTGGGTTGGTGCTAGGTGATATTGGAGTGACAGTGTAGTGATAGAGGATGTGAGAGGTCTGGGTTGGTGCTAGGTGGTATTGGATTGACATAGTGTAGTGATAGAGGATGTGAGAGGTCTGGGTTGGTGCTAGGTGGTATTGGATTGAATCTAGGCAGTGTCACAGTGAGAGAGTATTGTTCATTGTAATGTGGTCTTGTTACCACTCTGACGGCGACAGTAACACAACTGTTGCCTGATATTGATTTGGGGACATGGGTGTTATTGATGAGTGAGAATTGAATTCAACCAGCTCATTTGTCAATGTGACGTCCCCATTTAACAATAACCATGACATAGCATGCACATGGACAGTAGACACAGACAAATACATAGTCAAGCACACACATCATGCACACATGCAGTACACATTCACACACAGCTCGTACATAGTTACACACTTATTTTGGAAGGCTCATGGGTTCTAACCACCCAGCTTCCTGATGGAATATTTCAAGAAGGATATACCATTATGCCATTTTTAGGAACATTCTGCATTCTATGAATGTCTTTGGTGATTGATAGAATTTGTTGTCAATTTTGTTGGATGTTATTCGTTTTTCCTGAATGCATAGATGAAACTTTGATTTATTGTTTAAAAATATCTAATTTATTTTTTGGAAATCAAAATCCAGATTATAAATAGCAATATATTGTTCTACAGAGAAAATGGCAGATGAACTAACCGTTAATCAGAACACGTTATCACACACAATAAAGTATGCAACATTTATTAAGAAACAACAACCTTGTAATCAGCCTGGGAATTTGATTTCTATCCATTAATGCCTATTTAAAATGTAAGATTTTTTTCACAAATTAAGCAATCAAATCTATGTATTTGTAATAACATTGTCATACAATTGTAATGAAATAAAAATATATCTGAGATCCCATTTTTACCACAATGGGGCCAATAATCTGGTAATCCCCAATATTGAAATTGGCTTCAGATGGTGAAACGTGTAACAGGAATACGCCCAATAAATGTACAGACAGGTTTGGAATAACCACAAGGAAGTGTGCTAATACTATTGTTTAATATAGATTGTATAATCATCTAAAATGAATCATACCTCAAAATATGCAACATATCATGTTAGGAGAAAATATGCCAATTTCATGTAATTTTCTTCAGGCTATGCGTGTAATGCTTTCTTTATTAATGGTCAAACAAACGTAAATTAAAACAATTGTATTGATTATCAAGCATCCATATAGCCATTACTATACAGTACCATGCAATAACAATACAGTACAGAATAATAACAGTGACAATGACTCCATTCCATCTCCATCTCAGAGGTAGCCTGGTGGGTAGGAGTGTTGGGCCTGTAACCGAAAGGTTGCTGGATCGAATCCCCGAGCTGACAAGGTAAACATCTGTTGTTATGCTGATGATGTGGATGACAATTAAGGCAGCCCTCTGCTGCACCTCTCTGATTCAGAGGAGTTGGGTTAAATGCAGAAGACACGTTTCAGTTGAATGCATTAAGTTGTACAACTAACTAAATGTCCCCCTTTCCTTCTTCATTAAAAAAAGGGGATGAGAAGAGCCTCTCTATTTTCTCTGTTTGACGAAGTACCAGTCCCATCAGTGGACAACCTGTCCCAGGCCGTCCGGGCCCCTGGTGAGAATGGTCCAGAGCAGCAGGGGTTATTGGATGGTGAGGCCTCCCAGGGGTTTTCTCTCTGGGCTCCAGGGGTCCATGGAGGCCACTGGGGAGGGGAAGTCTGGAGCAGCCTCCCTGCAAGCTCCCTGCTTGGGCATTATCACATAGAGAGAGGGGAGGCACAAAGACTTACAGAGAGAGGAGCTTTGTATTTGGACCAGGTGTATAATATGGTTGGGTATAGCCCTGAGGCTCGACTACTGTTTGTCATGGCAAGAACAACACACAGTATAGTTCTTATATGTATTGCAAAGTATGAAATAAGTGTCTGTTTGTCTGTCTGGCTGGCGACTTGCGTTTATATAATGTGTCTTGCAAAAGTTTGTTTGCAGGTAATTACTGAAAAAGCAAGTGCCCAAATGTAATCCTATGTTTAAAAAATGAGATAAATGTTTTAGTAAGGTGCATATGGGAGTGGGTATTTGGGGTACAGCTTTGGGTAGGACACATAGTTTATTTGGTTGAATGTCAGCTCCACATATGACAGATGACATCCGATGACATTTGCAGATAAAGGAAAGAGAAGAGTTGGACGGAGTAGTGAGAGGAGGAGGATGGGGGATGCTGGAGGTGTTAGGGCCCCCCTCATCCTCCCATCCCCTCCAACACCATCTTATTTTCCCCTCCTTCAATCTCACACACCCTACCTCTATCCCTCTCTCCCACAGACGCGCACAACCACACTACATTCTACAAGAAATAATTGCTTTTGTCTGGAAGGAGTATGGGGAGGAGGAAGGAGCGGGGCGCGCGCGGCTACCTCTGTTCGAAAAGGGGGTGCGTGAAGGACAACTAGTCGCTTCTCTCCCCTTCCCTCCATCCTCTCCTCAACCACATCCCTCCGTCCTCTCGTTGGACTTGCGGATGTCATCTGTCATACGTGGAGCGGAGGGAGAGGGACAATAAACCGTGTTGTATTGTGGTGTATTCGGAGGTAGAGATGAAGGCTGGAAATAGGACACATTTCTCACAATTAGAAACTAGCACTTATCCCTGGCCTGCAGTGAAACCAAAACGGTGAAGGAATAATAAAAATCATCATAATAATACAAATAATACTTGTACTAATATTAATATTAAATATATTGTATGACTATATCGATAGGCCTGTGTTTTTTATTAATCAGTCATAACGTTTAACATTTCATATTTAACTGGTAGCAAAAGGCCTATAGACTGTGAAGTGTGTGGGGGGGCGGTGGTCTTACTCAATGCTATTGATTTGCCTGTATTGATTTAGATGTTTGTATAGATCTTTCTGTTTAAAAATCTATATCGACAATAATCTAGTGTATAGCGTGGTAATTGACAGTGTGTTATATATCGGTTTGGTACCAGGGAGGTGAGGCGATGAAGTCGAGAAAGAGGGCGCGCGCTACGTGCACGGCAATACTCCAAGATGTTGCCTGTGAGATGTTGGTTGAACCGGTGCTCTTTCGCGTGCAGCCGGTAGCTTATACGGCTTCTGCTGGCTTTACCGGAGTGGGATTTTGCTCATGGTCAAAGCCTTACCTGTAGCAGATGACGTTTCTCCACATAGAATAGTCGTATATTCTGAGTTACATGAATGGTGTTGATTAAGTTAGATCATGACACGTCAGTAATTTTGAAGTTGAATAAATTGTATTAGCCGAATGGAAGCATTTTAAGAAGGACCTGTACGTCATGGTCATGGATGCAGGGAGGAATTTAAACAGCCATGCTTTGTTATAAATGCTTATAGCTTATAGCTATTTATAATGCGTTAGACAACGAAGGTGGTTCCTAACAAGTGTTCAACTGTCTGAATGTTTAAGGCTGAAGGATGACTTAATGCAAAGATTCCCTCACGCAATTTCATGAGAGAGATAAAACAAATTCAAACATAATTTGATTAAAATATAAATATTTATCATAGGTTGTATCTTTCTGAACAAAATGCATTTCAATAGTTAACAATTGCAGTGATGGGAAAAAATGTAGGATATCAACTTTTGTCGTATTATACACTGAACACAAATATAAACGCAACATGTAAAGTGTTGGTCCCGTGTTTCATGAGCTGAAGTAAGAGATCCCACAAATGTTCCATACGCACAAAATGCTTATTTCTCTCAAATGTTGTACATACATTTATTTACATCCCTGTACGTGAGCATTTATCCTTTGCCAAGATAATCTGTCTACCTGACAGATGTGGCATATCAAGAAGCGGATTAAACGGCATCATCATTACACAGGTGCACCTTGTGCTGGGGACAATAAAAGTCCACTCTAAAATGTGCAGTTTTATCACACAACACAATGCCACAGATGTCTCAAGTTTTGAGCGAGCGTGCAATTGGCATGCTGACTACACAGAGAATTGAATGTTCTACCGGTCTCACAACTGCAGACCATGTGTTTGGTGTCATGTGGGCAAGCGGTTTGCTGATGTCAACGTGGTGGTAGGGTTATGGTATGGGCAGGCATAAACTACTGACAACGAACACAATTGTATTTTATCGATGGCAATTTGAATTCACAGAAATACCTTGAGGAGATCCTGAGGCCCATTTTTTTTTTAAGGTATCAGTCATGTGATATCCATAGATTAGGGCCTAATTAATTAATTTAAATTGATTGATTTCCTCATATGAACTGCAACTCAGTAAATCTTTGAAATTGTTGCATGTTGCGTTTATATTTTTGTTCAGTATAATAAATAACATACTGCATGTGCCTATTGGTTGACTTCTCCAGTTATCTGTGATCTCAGTCTCCCAGACAAGCAGTAATGTAATGATCACCATTCGCATCATTATAGCATGGTCTTATTAAGAGGAGAAAAGACAGAAATCAATACAGGATACCTTTAGCAGCGGTGGTGAAAACGAGGGAGAGGCGGTTGGGAGGATGGAGCGAGGGAGCAGAGAGAGAGAGAGCATGAGGGAGGAGGGGGTGGGGGGTGGTAATGTGTGAGTAGCGGGTGCTCTCTCGCTTCAATGTTGCAGCCAGCGTAGTGGCAGCTCGCTAGAATACTGGAGGGAGCCGGGTCGAGTGAGCTATTGGGGTTCCCAAATATCGGGGACAAACAGGCAGACAGAAAGACACACAGGCGGATGGACGGAAAGATAGGCAAGTGCTCCAACAAGAACCAGAAACGTAACGGATATTCAGCTTTCTTTTTATGTTGTTTCCGTTCTTTATTTATTTGTTTGGCTTTATTTATTTATTTATCGATTGATTGCGTTTTAATTACTGCCTTGTGACAAGGAGTGAGGAAGGAGGAGCGTAGGCCAAGCGGGCACATTGTGTAGCATTTCCAAATGATTATTTATTTCAGTTGATTATCTTAATGCGGCTATTTTACATGCATTTTAAACACGAATCGCTGCTTTGTAGCCTGCGTATTGGTGAATTTGTGTGTATATAGCCTACATGCGAGGGACAGTGAGAGAGTGCGATCAGCTATACACCAAATAAAGTAGATTAACCAAAAATAACAAATCCAAATATATCACAATAATTGTTGGCCTTTACGCACTTCAGCGTCTGTTATTCTTGTAATATTATCCATTTTATTTACCTGCGCAAACCAAAGCTAACCACGGTGAGTGACGCTAAGAGACTAGCGACTGTTACGGTGTTTGTTCTCATGCCTGTCGATAGGAAAACAGTTGGCTAACATTGAGACTATGCTAATATAAACGCATACAGGAGAAATAGAACGATTAGGCTATTGTATGCTACACACTTACAGTTTGCCACGGCATACGAGAGAGGCAGGAGCAAAATCAGGCTTATAATACAAGTATTATTACTATATTAGTCCTGATAGTGTTCTTCTGATATAGTAGTGGGAGTTCAGTTGTGGTTCTATCCGTCTCTGTGTTGGGTCTGGGCTGTTTCATTAGCCTGATTGCTGCACACTCAAGGGAGCACCATATGTTCTATACACATTTACACCCAAAATCTTGCCGAAGAGAAACTGACATCCAAAAATGTAAATAGAGCTGTCCAGCATAGCCTACATGTGTACGCGCCATCAACTGGTAAGCTAAACAACGAATGTTCTACGTTTTCGATACCAAATACATTTCAAACGGACGAAGATACACAGAAGAGGAAACATCTTGTCACAATATTACTGAAAAATTATATTATATGAAACAAAACCAGAAGACGGAGGAAGATCATGTTTGTTCCCTTGCCGGTGCCGTTCATGTTTCAGAGAACTGCCCCTGACCTCAACGCCTGGCGTCTCAAGTCCCCGTTGGCTCTACGTTCCGACTCCGGTAAGACATTTTCTGTTATTCTTGCCATGTCGGTGAGGCTCAGTCATGCATTCCCGCCCCACCTTAACGACTCCCATGTAGCGCGCTTTTCGGTGCCGATTATCCACTCGGAGCTGGAAAGTGTTCTGGGCACACACACACTTCTGTGTTGAAGGCTGGAATACACTCCTCTTCTCTCTTGTTTTAAATGTGTAAATAAACAGACATAAAAGTCCATAGTTAGATTGCAAATAATTGCGCGTAAACGTATTTTTCTCCATTCCCTTGAAAGAGCACGTGCGCGTAATGCGCGACGGGTCCATCTTGTGTTTATTTACGTTCCTTTTCTCCTGGTGATGTATCCCTCTTCCCCGTGTGTTTTCTGTCCTTTCTCTCCATCCTTCCCCTCTCCTCCGCTCCGTACGCCTGTGCCTCAGCCTCCGTCTCTCCCGAACTACCCTCTCTGCAGGCAGGGAATATTCATGCCAACTTATCGATCCTGTGGAGATCGATTCCTGGGCCGGTGGAAGCAGGGAGAGGGGAGAAAGAGGCAAATATACGGTGAAAGGAGAAGGACGGCGAACGAGGAGACGGGAGAATAATGTCTTCATTTCGTTTTATTTCACTCATTTTCGACAGTGTGTGTGCATATCTGTGTTGTGATTCAGACATTGGACTGGCATTCGTTGAATTAGGCCTCTTCTGTCTCAATTCGAGACAATGGTTATGTGTGTGTGGATTAACGCCTTTATTTCAGTAGCCTAAACATGACAGACATTGATATCTCAGGACCACGTTTGTCTGTCCAGATGCTTGTCTGCGTGTGGTGTCAGTGTGGCTGGTCGCTAAACCCGGCAGGGGAAGGCGGCTATGGCGCCGTCTGCGTTTCATCTGCGCTGAAGCGGAATAAAAGGACGCATGGTGGGAGCAGCCAGCCCGGCTTCCGTGTGTCGCTGCCACTGTGTCACTGTGGCTTCGTCTAGCTCTGGAATTAGGCAGCCGCCCAGACGTGAAATAGCAGCGGTTTACAGCTTTTCTCTTCATCCTCAGTAGGGAGTGGAAGTATGCGTAATGTCCCTGATCTCGGTGTGTATGTGTGTAGATGCAGTAGGGTTGGGAGGGGGTTGGTGGAAAATACTATATGAATGCACTGAGCGTTTATCTTCCACCCTTATTAAAACACTTCAGAATGCATGCACACAATACCTATCACGGTTTAACAGTGCATAAATACAGCTCGGCGTGCACCTTGGACGGTGTCTGCGTTCTTAAAGAGACAGGCACACATTTATCTGTGTTAGACTATATTTTTCTCTCTTTTTCCAATGTGTAATTTTCAGATCAGATCAAGTTCATTTGATTTCAGAAAGGCGAGTTTATCTCCACCATTTACTATCTGTCACTAGAAGGGTGTTTATACACCATGGTGTAAAGATGAGGGGATGTGAGAGAGAGAGAGCAGAGGGGAGCGTAGAGGGATGAGAGTGACCTGTTACCTAGGTGTATCTCTAGAGTTAGTACATAGAGGAGAGGGAGGGGGAGGAGAGGAAGGACAGAGAAGGGAGAGGGGGAGCGGGTACTGGGAGGAGGAGTTTTCGAGCTCCGCACGTTGAAAAATGGTGAATGTCAGAGTGAGATAAAAAAAAATGGAGAAAGAAGGAGAGAGAAGCCGGTGAAAGTGAAAGCAGATGACAGAGTGAAAAATGAGGCTGGAGAGGAAAAGCCAGTTTGAGACGGAGAGGTGAGGGTAAACTGTACCAGAGTCATTATGGCAGGAAAGGCATCTACATTAGGGTGTACAGTTTGTAGGCCTAGGAGTCAATGTGACAATAGAGATGCATGATATGTTGCTAATTCTGCACTCTCTCTCATATTTAGTTTATTCTCTATCATATAGTATTCGCTTACTGGGTCAACGCTCTTAACCACTAGGATACCTGCCACCCCTGTGTAGTGTAGTACAGAGTAAAGTGGTTTGTGACACCATCACCATTAACCGCTGTATGAAACTTTAATGTGGCCCGAACAAGGACAGGCAGGCTTGCTGTAGGAGGGCTTGATATGATGGAATAGGACTGGAACTGTAGCCTTGCATTAGTTTCCTTTACACAGACACAGACACACACAAGCCCAAATCGGAAAAAAAATGCTATTTTTTTACACGCTCGAACACGCTGGAATTATAATGCGCGCTAGTGAATGAGAGAAAACAGACCGGTCAGCAGCCACTAATCTGTCAATGTTGTCATGCGCTTCAAATTATAAAGCAAGTCTATTTTTTCTAAAGCAAGTCTATTTTTTCTAAAGCAAGTCTATTTTTTCTAAAGCAAGTCTATTTTTTCTAAAGCAAGTCTATTTTTTCTAAAGCAAGTCTATTTTTTCTAAAGCAAGTCCATTTTTTCTAAAGCAAGTCTATTTTTTCTAAAGCAAGTCTATTTTTTCTAAAGCAAGTCCATTTTTTCTAAAGCAAGTCTATTTTTTCTAAAGCAAGTCTATTTTTTCTAAAGCAAGTCCATTTTTTCTAAAGCAAGTCTATTTTTTCTAAAGCAAGTCTATTTTTTCTAA